>NW_025721317.1:0-123129 GCF_922984935.1 Meles meles
TGAATAGACCAATATCTAATAACGAGATTGAATCAGTTTTCAAAAACCTCCCCAAAAAACAAGAGCCCAGGACCTGAAGGATTCCCTGGGGAACTCTACCAAACTTTCAAAGATGAAATAATATCTATTCTCATGAAGATGTTTCAAAAAACTGAAGAAGAAGGAAAACTTCCAGACTCATTTTATGAAGCCAGCATTACACTGATCCCCAAACCAGGCAGTCCCCATCAAGAAGGAGAATTTCTGACCAATATCCCTGATGAATATGTGTGCTATGATTCTCAACAAGATCCTAGCAAATAGTATCCTATGACACATTAAAACGATTATCCACCATGACCAGATGGGATTCATCCCTGGATTGCAAGGATGGTTCACCATTTGTATGGAAATCAGTTACTTTCGTAACACTCAAAATGAAAACACAGAAAGGGAAATTAGAGAATTGATTCCATTTACTATAGCACCAAGATACCTAGGAATAAACCTAACCAATGAGGTAAAGGATCTGTACTCGAGGAACTACAGAACCCTCATGAAAGAAATTGAAGAAGGCACGAAAAGATGGAAGTCCATTCCATGCTCTTGGATCAAAAGAATAAACATTGTTAAAATGTCTATACTGCCTAGGGCAATCTACACGTTAATGCCATTCCTATCAAAATTTCCCCAGAATTTCTCAAAGAGATGGAGCAAAAAAACCGAAAAATTTGCATGAAATCAGAAGAGACCCCAAAATACTAAGGAAATGTTGGAAAAGAAACACAAAACTGGGGGCATCATGTTGGCTGATTTCAAGCTTTACTACAAAGCTGTGATCACCAAGACAGCATGGTACTGACATAAAAACAGACATATAGACCAGTGGAACAGAGAAGAGTGCTCAGATTTGGCCCCTCAACTCTATGGTCAAATAATCTTCGAAAAGGAGGGAAAAAATATATACATTTGAAAAAAGACAGTCTCTTCAATAAATGTTAATGGGAAAATTGGACAGCTATATGTAGAAGAATGAAACTAGACCATTGTCTTACACCATACACAAAGATCAACTCGAAATGAATAAAAGACCTCAACATGAGACAAGAATCCATCAGAATCCTAGAGGAAAACATAGGCAGTAACCACTTTTGGCTGCAGCCAAAGCAGCTTCTTTCAAGATATGTCTCTGAAGGAAAGGAAACAAAAGTGAAAATGAACTTTTGGGACTACATCAAGATTAAAACCTTCTGCACAGCAAAGGAAACAGTCAACAAAACAAAGAGGCAACCCATGGAATGGGAGAAGATATTTGCAAATGACAGTACAGACAAAAGGCTGATACCCAGGATCTATAAAGAACTTCTCAAACTCAACACACACAAAACAGTTACTCATGTCAAAAATGAGCAGAAGACATGAACAAACACTTCTCCAATGAAGACATTCAAATGGCTATCAGACACATGAAAAAATGTTCCTCTTCACTAGCCATCAGGGAGTTTCAAATCAAAACCACATTGATACACCATCTTAAAGCACTTGGAATGGCTAAAATTAATAAGACAGGAAACAATGTGTGTTGGAGAAGATGTGGAGAAAGGGGAACCCTCTTCCACTTGGTGGGAATGTAAGTTGGTGCAGCCACTTTGAAGAACACTGTGGAGATTCCTCAAGAAATTAAAAATAGAGCTTCCCTATGACCCTGCAACTGCACTACTGTGTATTTATCCCAAAAATACAGATGTAGTGAAAAGAAGGTCCATCTACACCCCAATGTTCAGTGAAGCAATGGCCAGGGTCTCCAAACTGTGGAAAGAACCAAGATGCCCTTCAATGGATGAATGGATAAGGATGATGTGGTCCATACACACTATGGAGTATTATGCCTCAATCAGAAATGATGAATACCCAACTTTTTTATCAACATGGACGGGACTGGAAGAGTTTATGCTGACTGAAATAAGTCAAGCAGAGAGAGTCAATTATCATATGGTTTCACTTATTTGTGGAGCATAACAAATAACATGGAGGACATGGGAAGATGGAGAAGAGAAGGGTGTTGAAAGAAATTGGAGAGGTAGATGAACCATTAGAGACTATGACTCTGAAAAACCATCTGAGGGTTTTGAAGGCGTGTGAGGTGGGAAGTTGGGGAAGCCTGGTGGTGGGTATTATGGAGGGGACGTATTGCATGGAGCACTGGGTGTGGTGCATAAACAATGAATTCTGGTACACTGAAATGAAATTTAAAAAAAATAAAAATGTTAAAAAGGTGGTAGGGAGATCTCCCCAGTACCTGAGGGAGGTTAATCAATTCATCCTCCACACTAGGAACTGTACAGGGTTTCACTAGATGAAGTCCCCCTTCCTGTACTCTTGGCAGGGCAGGATGCCAGAGGACCTGGGTACACCTGTGCCAGCACTACAGTTACATCCTGATTAGTGTGAACATTTTCTAGGAGTAGGAGAACTCTCTTAGGTTTACCCTCTGCATTTTACAGCCCCATGTTATTGATTAAAATTCATGGAATGTGATTTCCCTTATCTATGCCTTCATCCACTTGCAGACATTTTATGATACATATAACTTGAGGTGAAAACTGAATAAAAGGAAGGTCTGGTCATTATTACTGCTGAAACTACTACCTGTTATAACTAGATGCAGTCAGCCTGGTGAGTGCAGGTACAGAGCCACTTCCATGCCCAGGACTCACACTTGAGTGTTCTTTGGTATCCACTATGTTTGCCATTTTCTTCTGGTTGGAGCTGTTGTAGGCAGTGCTATGGACAAGCTCCAGTTTCAGTACTCAGCTGAAATGGTGAGGGGGAGACAAGATATTGGGGAAGTAGGAGGAGGCACCATTTCAACCTGTACCCTAAAGTGAGCTGATTACCTACCAAAGAACTCTGATCAAGCATGAAATCAGCCTAAGATTATAATTATACACTTCTGGATCTCTACAAGGGCAGAAGACACCAGTGAGCAGGCAAAGCAGAGTGGGAACTTTTGGACTGATATTGGAAGATAAACAAAAGGAAGAGGGAGCCACCAGAAGCTACCCATTGGAAAGTAACACCCCAATACAAGAGTGCCTTGTGACTGGGAACCAGCATTAAGTTAGAGTCTGGTTGAAAGCACTCAAAAAGAGCAAATGATTGTGGGGGGGAATTGTAGGATTCGGGGCAGTTAGGGACAGGGGCTTAAGTCTCAGGACACAGGACAGCCACCCTTGGTGATGAGACAGAAAAAGTGCAGCGAAGAAGCCAGTTCTTGATCCCTGAGCCGCCAGAGGGCCTGAGAGTGTCTGGGTGGTGGCTCCCATGAGGTTGGGAGAACCTCACCAGGTGGCAAAACCACAGCCTTTTGCACTCTCCACATGTGGGCCTTGTTACCAGAGTCTGAGTCAGGCCCCACAACCCTACCCCCAAGTGAGGGGCATGCAGGCGCCAGCCGGCAGAACCACAGCCTTTTATACTCTCTGCGCACCTTGCTACCAGAGCCCGAGTCGCGCCTGACACCCGCCCCCCCCCCCCCGCCCCCGGAGAGGTGCTTGCAGGGGCCAGCCATAGCTCTCTTGGACCCTGAGAGTCTGAGCATTCCCAGCCCAGGCCAGAGGGAAAATCTCAGTGTGCTTTCACTGCTTGGAACCTCTCTGGCAATCTGGAGCTGCCCAGACAGCTGGGGCTGTCGAGGTTTTGTGTACAAGTGGGAGTTCCTGTGACCCTAGAGACCAAGACTGGGAAGGTGCTCTGCCAGTGGCTGAGGGGAAATTTATGTGCTCTGGAGTACCCAGAGAGGAACGAACAGAGGCTTCTCTCTGAGAGTGAGGTCTGGGGGCAGTTGCTTTCCTCTGAACCTCCAAAACCATCAAAAGCTGCCAAGATGAGAGAAAACAAAGGAACAAACAAACAAAAATAACCTCCAGAGAATAAAAGCCTGAAAAACAGTTTCCACAGAGCCCACCTCCTTGATGCGGGCAGGAGGAAGTAAATCAGGGAACACTACCTGAATAAATACGTGGCAGTCCTCTCCCCCAGAAAACCAACCAAAACCAAAACAAAACAAAAACAAAACAAAACAACAATAACAAAAACAAACAACCAAAAAATAAAAAATAAAACAAACAAACAAACAAAAAAACAAGAGAATAACCAACACTACTTCATAGATACAACTTTTATTTTTAATTCATTCCCACAGTTCTGGTTCATTTTTTATAGATAATTTTTTTATTTGTTTATTTACAGCATAACAGTGTTCATTGTTTTGGCACCACACCCAGTGCTCCATGCTGTACGTGCCCTCCCTATTACCCACCACCTGGTTCCTCAACCTCCCACTCCCCCGCCCCTTCAAAACCCTCTGGTTGTTTTTTTAACCTATTTACCATCACAGTGAGATGTCCAGTACATCAAATTCCTAATAACCTTCTAACCTGAACTTTTTCATACATATACCTGTGTTTTTCTTTTGCTTTTCTATTTTTTAAATTTTTTTTCATTTTATTTTAATTTAGTTTAGTTTATCCTTTTTTTATTTTTAATATTCATATAGAGTTAAAATGCAAGGTAATTCCCTTTCCCCAATCAATGCTACTCCTATAGGTAAAACAGTTTTTAATTCCCTTTATCTTAGGAAAGTCAAGTCTTTTAACAAAGATATCAAGATACACCCAAGAAGAATCAAAATAACCTTCCTTGCTGACACTGAGAAGTTATAACCACTCTCCCATCTTTTTCCTCTGTCAGCGTTTCTGTGTATTTGTTTTTGTCTTGATAGTATATATATATCTTATACTTGGGGTTCTTTTTGACAAGGTTCTTTTTTGTTTGTTTGTTTTTATATATTTACTTTTTTTCTCTTGTTATCTACTTTTATCAGTCTTTTTGTATGTCTGTTTTTGTTTGTATTCTTCATAAATCTTACCTTGGGGCCCATTTGGACTGGGCCTTCTCTTTTGTTTTATCTTTCTTTTTTTCCCTGTCTCTCTCTCTCTCTCTCTCTCTCTCTCTTTTTCCTTTTTTCTTTCCTTTGGGTGGGGACTCTGGATTGCTCAGAAGTGTTCCAGGGTGCATCTTGCCTGCACTATGGTCAATACATTCAGCTGCACATCCGTTCAGCCATCTCTCACCAAAATGACTAGGAGGAGGAATGCCCAACAGAAGAAAAATTCAGAGACTGGGCCTTCTGCAACAGAGCTAATGGCTATGGACATAGCCAATATTTTGGAAAGGGAATTCAGGCTAACAATTATCCAGGCAATAGGTAGATTGCAGAAAGCCCTTGATGACAAATGGAATTGATTAGGGCAGAAGTGAAAGCCATCAGGGATGATGTTCACAATGTTCTCAATGAGTTCCAATCTAATCTATAGTCTCTAAAAGCTAGGGTAACTGAGACAGAAGATAGAATTAGTGATTGGAGGACAAACAGAGAAAAAGGATCAGGAGGAAGCCTGGAACAAAAGCTTAGAAGCCACGAAAACAGAACAATGGAAATAAATGACACCATGAGACTTTCTAACGTCAGAATTATTGGAATCCCTGAGGGGGAGGAGAAAGAAAGAAAACTGGAAGATGTAGTTGAAAAAAATCTCCATGAAAAATTTCCATTGGATGGAACCAATGTTCATGTACTAGAGGCAGAACCCCAAGATTATAGAATCTAGAAAGACTTCCTGACACCTGATAGTAAGAATGATGAATCATAATCGTAGACAGGAGCTCTTGAAAGCAGCTAGGGCAAAGAAACTCCTTACATAAAGAGGAAAGCCCATCAGTATAATGTCAGACCTGTCCACAGAAACCTGGCAAGCCAGAAAGGGCTGGCAAGACATATTCAGGGCAGTGAATGAGAAGAACATGCAGCCAAGAATACTTTATCCAGCAAGACTGACATTCAAAATGGATGGAGAGATAAAGAGTTTCCAAAACCAGCAAGGTTTAAAAGAGTATATGACCACCAAGTAAACACTGCAGGAAATATTAAGGGTGGTTCTATAAAAGGGGAAAAACCCTAAGAATATCTGGGAACAGAAATATATGGAGACAATCTATAGAAACAAAGACTTCACAGGTAACATGATATCAGTAAAGACGTATCTCTCAATAACCACTCTCAATGTGAATAGCCTAAATGCACCCATAAAAGGACACAGGGTTGCAGATAGGATAAAACGACAAGACCCATCCATATTTTTTCTATGAGAGACCCATTTAGAACCTAAGGATACACCCAGACTGTAAGTGAAGGGATGAGGAAGAATATTTCATGCCAATGGGCCTCAAAAGAAGGTTGTGGTAGTGATTCTCCTGTCAGATAAATTAGATTTTAAACTAAAGACTATAGTCAGAGATACAGAAAGACACTACATCATTCTTAAAGGGACTATCCACCAACAAGAAACAATTGTAAATATTTATGTATGGAAGCTTTTTATTGTTGTTTCTTTAACTAAGCTAGCTGCCCCTTTCTCTCTCTCCTTCTGCAGTTTTCATACTGCATATATGTGTTTTCTTTTTTTTTTAAGATTTTATTTATCCATTTGACAGACAAAGATATCAAGTATGCAGAGAGAGAGGTGGGGAAGCAGGCTCCTTGCTGAGCAGAGAGCCTGATGTTGGGCTGGATCCCAGGACCCTGAGATCACAACCTGAGCTGAAGGCAGAGGCTGTAACCACTGAGCCACCCAGGCACCCCACATATATGGATTTTCTTATGGGATCCCCTAAATTCTATAGGCTTTCTTTTAAACTCTTTTAAAATCTATTCTGAAAAAAAAATCTATTTTATTTTTCCTTCTGGTTGGAAAATTTCAAGTAATCCAACATTGAGCTCACTATTTCTTTCTTGTTTTTGATCAGGTCTGTATAGACTTTGGAGTTTTTTCAGCTCCATCATTGTGTTTTTCAGTTCTAGAATATCCACTTGGCTTTTTTTTTTTTTTTTTAAGATTTAATCTCTGTGTTAAGCATATCATTTTATTCCAATATGGTTTTACTGATATTGTCCTTTTTGTTGTTGTTGTTGTCTTTTAAGTAAACATTCTGAATTATTGTTCATGTAGTTTTAATCTTAATTTCTTTATGGTCAATTCCTCGTGTTTTTTTTTTATCATTTTATCTTTCTAGTGTCATATTTTCCTGACAATTTGTAAACCTTGTACCACTGCATTGGTGTTTGCTTGTTTGAAGAAGTAGACACTTTCCTAGTATTTATAGTTGGGATTTGACAAGGAAAGTCTTTTAACTGTCAATTTTGCCAGAAATTTGTGGCACATCAACAAGAAAATAACACAAATATCCTGACTCACTAGGTCCATGGGTAGGTGGGTTTGACACTTGTGTCTTCGGTGATCTTGGATGCTCATTGGACCCTTTTTCCCCTATGGAGGGATTGAAACTGTCTTTTTTCCTTTTGTTCAATTTACCTTTTCTCAATTCTGTGTGTGTTTTTTTTTTTTAATGTGGAACCTCAAAATGATATATCTGTGGATGGGTAGTTATTTATATCCATGCTTATGTGAAGAGATCTGGGCCAGAACCTCCTAATCTTGCATCATCCTGACATAATCACCATGTGTGGGAAGGTCAGTATAACTCTGTTCAGTCATAGAAGTACTAAGTGAAACACTCACAGCCCTATCATGCCTTAGCAAACTGAGTTGTGTCATCTTGAAATACCTCTGTGTTCCCCAAAAGTGCACTAACAGGAGGTGAAGAGTGAGTGCTCCAGATCTCCCTCCCCAGGAGACACGATAAAAACAACCGTGTTGTGGAACCATGATATTTTAACCTAAAATGAAGGAAATCTTAGAACATAAAGAAAATCAGGATCTATTTACATTTTAAAACATTTTTATACAATTTTAAAGATTTTATTTACTTGAGAGAGAGAAAGAGAGAGAGAGAGAGAGAGAGAGTGAGCATGAGTGGGGCAGAGGGGCAGAGTGAGAGGGACAAACAGACTCCCCACTGAGCATGGAGCCCAGTGCTGAGCTGATCGCAGGACCCTGAGATCATGACCAGTGTCAGAGTCAGGCACTTAATTGACTGAAATGCCAAAGTGCACCAGTTACCTATTTGTATTTTATTTCTGTGTTCAATGCAGTTGAATTATTCATAAAATCACATGGATCTTCAATCAATGATCACACCTAGTTGGTTCAGTTGCCTAAGTGTCTGCCTTCAGTTAGGTTAATGATCCCAGAATCCTAGGATTGATCCAAAAGCTGGGTTCTCTGCTTAGTGGAGAACCTGCTTCTCCCTGTCCCCCTGCCCCTTCCCACCACTCAAGCTGTCTCTCACTCTGTCTCAAATGAATAACATATTTTTTAAAAATCAGTAATCACATTTATGTATTTTAATTATGTATATACATATTTGATTATTGATTTTTCAAATTTTAATTTCAGCATAGTTAACTTGCAGTGTAATTAGTTTAAGGCGTAAAATATAGTGATTGAACAATTCTCTACACTACTCGGTTCCCATCAAGACAAGTAATCCCTTATAGTTATGTCACCCATTCCCATACCCACCTCTTCTCTGTAACCATCAGCTTTGTTTTCTATAGTTAACAGTCTATTCTTTGGTTTGTTTCAGTGCTTTGTTTTTATTTATTAATTTATTTGTTTTGTTTTGTTTTCATTTTATTTGTTTCTTCAGTTCCACATGTGAGTGAAATCGTATAGTATTTGCCTTTCTCTGACAGGATTGTATTTCTTAGTCTTCTGCTCATTTTTTTAAACTAAATTATTTATTAATTTAAGTGTTGAATCATATAAGATCATTATATATTATGGATAATAACCATGCATCAGATAATTCACTTGCAAATACATTCTCCCATTCAATAGGTTGTCTTAATTTTGTTGATTATTTCCTCTGCAGTGCAGAAGGATTTTATTTTGACATTGTCCAGATGGTTCAATTTTGGGTTTCTTTCTCTTGATTCAGGACACATATCTAGAAAAAATTGGTATGGCTGATTTCAGAGAAGATATTGACTGTGCTCTCTTCTAGGATTTTTATGGTTTCAGGTCCCACATGTAGGTCCTTAATCCATTTGGGCTGTTTTTTGAGTGGGGTGTAAGAAAGTGGTCCAGATTTATACTTTTCATGTTGTTGTCCAGTTAGCCCAACATCATTTGTCAAAGAGACTGTCTTTCCCCCATTGTATAGCCTTTCCTTCTTTGTCAAATATTAATTGCCCATGTAATTGAGGGCTTACCTCTGGGTTTTCTATTCTGTTCCATTTATCCATGTGTATACTGCTATACCAGTATAGCATACTGTTTCATTTACAATACCTTTTTTTTTGTTGTTGTTGTTTAAAGAATTTATTTGTTGGTCAGTGGAGAGAGAGAGAGAAAGACTGATCAGAAGGTTGGGGGCTGGGTGGCATGCAGACAGAGAAGAAGACTCCCTACTGAGCAAGGAGCCTGATGCTGCGCTTTATCCCAGGACAATGATCTGAGCCAAACCTGCTGTTTAACCTACTGAGACACCCAGGTGTCCCAGCTATAGCTTAATAATATAACTTGAAATCTGGAATTAGGTTGCCTCCAGCTTTGTTTTTCTTTTTCCAAGATTGCTTTGGAAGTCCAGTGTCTTTTATGGTTCTGTGTAAATTTTAGGGATGTTTGTTCTAGCTCTGTGAAAAATGCTGGTGGTATTTTGATAGGGATTGCTTTAAGTGTGTAGATGCTTTGGGTATTATAGACATTTTAACAGTATTTGCTTTTCTAATCCGTGAGCATGGAACGTATTTCCATGTATTTGGATGTATATAACATCAATGTTATATAGAACTCAGAGTACAGGTGTTTCTCCCCTTTGGTTAACTTTATTCCTCATTATTATATAACTTTTTCTTTTTTTTAAGATTTTATTTATTTATTTGACAGACAGAGATCACAAGTAGACAGAGAAGCAGGCAGAGAGAGAAAGGAAGGGAAACAGACTCTCCACTGAGCAGAGAGCCCAATGCGGGGCTCGATCTCAGGACGCTGGGATCATGACCTGAGCCGAAGGCAGAGGCTTTAACCCACTGAGCCATCCAGGTGCCCCTATATAACGTTTTCTTAAGACCAGTTTTGTTTCATCACAATTATTTTAAACCATTGTGTTTTCATTTTCATTTGGTTCCATGTATTTTTTTTTAATTTATTCTTTGATTTCATAGGTGACCTATTCATTATTGGTAGGATGTTGCTTAACCTCCTAGCATGTGTGGTCTTTCAGGTCATTTTTTCTTGTTGTTAACTTCAAGTTTCATACCCTTGTGGTCAGAAGTTATGCATGGCATGGTCTCAATCTTTTTGTATTTGTTGAGGACTGATTTGTAACATAATAGTGGTCTATTATGGAGAACATTCCATGTGTACTTGAAAACAATGTGTTGTATATTCTTTTAGGATAGATTGTTTTAAATTTATATATTGAGTCCATCTGGACCAGTGTGTTATTCAAAGCTATTGTTTCTTTGTTGATTTTCTGTTTAAATGATTTGTCCTTTGAGGTGAGTGTGCTGCCATAGTCCTTACAATTATTGTGCTGTTGTGATGAGTTTCTTTAGGTTTGTTATTAATTATTTTATATATCTGTGTGCTCCAATGTTGATTGCATAAATATTTGCAACTGTTAAATTTTCCTGTTGGATTTTTCCATTTATGAGTGTGATTTATTTGTCTCTTGTTAAAGTCTTCATTTTAATATCTATGTTCATTTGTGTGATAAATATTTCTCCATCCCCTCAGTTTCAATCTGTAGGTGTCCTTTGATATAATATGAGTCTCTTGTAGGTTGTGTATAGACCGACCTTGTTTTTGTCTATTTTGTTACCCTATATATTTTCATCACAGCATATAGTCTACTTACATTCAAAATAATTATTCATAGATACATAATTAGTGCTAATTATTTTTTGTTTTGTCATTGTATCTGGATATTTTCCTTTTCCTTTCTATTTTTTGTCATGTTAGGTCTTTCTTTTCTTTTTTATAATTTTATTTAAAATCAATGAATTAACATGCAGTGTGTTATTAGTTTCAGAGGTAGAGTTTAGTAATTCGTCAGTTTCATATAAGACTCAGGGCCCATTCGATCAAGTGTCCTCCTTAATACCCACCACCCAGTTACATCATCCCCCACCCACCTCTCCTTCTGAACCCTCAATTTGTTTCCTAGAGTTCTTATAATGTAACATTCCACATATATATATTGTGTATGTGTGTGTGTGTGTGTGTGTGTGTGTGTGTGTGTGTATCTACATCTATATAGATATTGATATAGATATATATATAGAGAGAGAAGGGGGTAAGATATGCTGGAGAAGTGGGAGACCCTGTTCCAATTGATCCCCCAAAGTGAGCTAATTATCTGACAGATCACTCTGAACACACATGAAATAAGACTGAGATGTAGGATTATATACTTCTGGATCTCTATGGGGCAGAAGACACCAGTGGACAAGAAAACCAGAGTGGGAATGTAGGACTGATATTGGAAGACAAACAAAAGGGTGAGGGAGCCACCAGAAGTGAGCCACTGGGAAGTAATACCCCAATAGAAAAGTGCCCTGTGATTGGAAACCAGCATTAACTTGGATTTTGGTTAAAAACACTCAAAAATGAAGGGGCGGCGGGGGTTGGGGGGGTTGGGAGGTTGAGGGACCAGGAGGTGGGTAATGAGGAGGGCACGTACTGCATGGAGCACTGGGTGTGATGCCAAAACAATGAACACTGTTATGCTGTAAATAAACAAATAAAAATAAATAAATTAAAAAAAAATTAACCAAAAAATTAAAAAAAAAAAAACACTCAAAAAGAGCAAAAGATCTTAAGGGGAAATTGATGGAATCAGGCGGTTGGGGCATGGGCTTAAGCCCACAGATCCAGGATGGCCACCAGCAGCACCCTGCCAGAGAGAGTGCAGCAAATTATCCAGGCCTTGGTCCTTGAGTAGGCGGTGCACATGAGAGTCTCTGGGTGGTAGATCAACTGAGAGAATCTGGTGTGGACACTAGCCTGCACTCTCTAGAACCACAGCCTTTTGCACTCTGCACATGGTCTGAGTTGCGCTCCACACCCTCCCCTGAGAGAGGTCCAGGTGGGCACTAACCAGTGCTCTCTAGGACCAGCAAGAGTCTAAACACTCCCAGCCTCTGCCTACAGGAAAATCTCAGCATGCTATCTCTGGTTGAGAGCACTGCTGAGGTCTGGACCTGCCCAGACAGCTGCAGGAAAGGCAGCCACTGGAAGCCAGATTTCTGGACTACTACTTCTGGTGGGTTTAGTAGCACTGGGATACAAGTGGGAGCTCCTGGGACCCCTGCCTGAGACTGTGTCTGGGGATGTGCTCTGCTGGTGGGAGGTAGCAGATGGAGAGTTTATGTGCTCTTGTGCACCCAGAAGGGAATAGACTGAGACTTCTCTCTGAGACAGAGATCTGGACGCATTTTGCTTTCCTCTAAACCTCCAAAGAACCATCAAAAGCCAACAAGGGGAGGAAAAAAAAAAAAACCTCCAGAAAACAAAAGCCTGAAAAACCGGTTTCCTCAGACTCAAATCTCCCAAGTTGGCCTAAAAAAAACAAGCAGTGGGGTCCTCCCCCAGAAAGCCAGGCAAAATAAAAACAAAACAAAACAAAACAAAAAAATCAAGAGGAAAACCACCACAGGATATCCATAAAACTGAAAAACACCAATATCTGGGGAAAAGAAGAGACAATGTCCTAAAACCTGTATACTTCATAGATACAACATTTACTTTTAATTCATTCCTACTATTCTCCTTATTTTAATTTTTTGTATAATTTTAAGCTATTTACCATCAGAATGAGAAGTTCAGTACAACAAATTCCATAACAACCTTTTAACCTGAACTTTTTTGATACATAAACATGTGGGGGGGGTTGTTTGTTTATTATTTGCTTTGTTTTGTGTGCTTTGCTTTTCTGTTTTAAAATATTCATATAGAGATAAGCTTCAAGGTAATCCTCTATACCCAATCAATACTACCCCCATCTATAAACCAGTTTTAATTCCCCTTGATCTCAGGAATGTTGAGTCCTTTAACAAAGATATCAAGGTACACACAGGAGGAATAAAAATAAACTTCCCTGCCCACACTGAGAATTTATAACCACCCTCCCACCTTATTCTTCCATCAGTGTTTCTGTGTATTTGTTTTTGCTATGGTAGCACATAAATCTTATACTTGGGGTTCATTTTGGCTGAGTTTTTTTTTTTTCTTGTCATTTACTTTTGTCATTCTTTTTGTTTGTCTGTTTTTGTTTATATATTTTACAACTCTTAACTTTTGGTGTGGGTCTTCTCTCTCTCTCTCTCTCTCTTTTGCAGTCTCTCTCTCCCTCTCTCTATCTCTTTCTTTTTTTTCTTTTTCTCTCTTTCTTGTTGGGACTCCAGATTGCTCAAAACCATTCCAGGGTGCACCTTGCCTGGATCACAGTTGATACATTCAGCTACACATACCCTCAGTCATCTTTCACCAAGATGACTAGGTGGTGGAATGCCCAACAGAGTAAAAATTCAGAGACTGTGCCTTTTCCATCAGAGCTATTGGATATGGACATAAACAGATTGTCAGAAAGGAAATTCAGGCTAACAATTATCCAGGTGATGGCTAGGTTGCAGAAAACCATTAACGACAAAATGGAATTGAATAGGTCAGATGTTAAAGCCACCAGGGCAGATGTTAACAGTGCTATCAGTGAGTTCCAATCTAATCCAAATTCTCTAGCAGCTAAGGTAACTGAGGCAGAAGGTAGAATTAGGGATCCAGAGGACAAACTGATAGTGAAAAAGGATCAGGTGGAGGCATAGAACAAACAGCTTAGAAACGATGAAAACAGAATTACGTGGGGCACCTGGGTGGCTCAGTGGGTTAAAGCCTCTGCCTTCAGCTCGGGTCATGATCCCAAGGTCCTGGGATCGAGCCCTACATCGGGCTCTCCACTCAGCCGGGAGCCTACTTCCACGTCTCTCTGTCTCTGCCTGCCCCTTTGCCGGCTTGTGATCTCTGTCTGTCAAATAAATAATATCTTTAAAAAGAAAGAATTAGGGAAATAAATGATGCCATGACATGTTCCAACATTAGAATTATTTGAATCCCTGAAGTGGAGGAGAAAGAAAGAAGACTAGAAGATATAGTTAACCAAATTATCCAGAAAATGTTCCCAATCTGGAGAATGGAGCCAGCATCCATGTCCTAGAATTATTTGAATCCCTGAAGTGGAGGAGAAAGAAAGAAGACTAGAGGATATAGTTAACCAAATTATCCATAAAATGTTCCCAATCTGGAGAATGGAGCCAGCATCCATGTCCAAGCAGAAACATGTAACCAAGATCATATAATCTAGAAAGGTCTCAAGACACGTGATTGTGAAAATGATGAGTCATAATTTTAAACGGGAGCTCTTGAAAGCAGCTAGGGGGGAAAAGATTCCTTATGTACAGAGGAATGCCCATCAAAATGACATCAGACCTGTGCACAGAAAACTGGCAAGCCAGAAAGGGCTGAAAAGATGTATTCAGGCCACTAAATGAAAAGAACATGCAGCCAAGAATATTTTATCCAGCAAGACTGACATTCAAAATGGATGGGGAGATAAAGAGCTTCTAAGACCTGCAAGGTTTAAGAGTATGTGACCACCAAGTCAGAACTACAAGAAATATTAAGGGGGGCTCTAGAAAAGAGGGGGGAAAATGTCACTGAACAGAAGAGTCATTGAACAGAAATTTATGGAGACAACCTATAGAAATAAGGACTTCACAAGAAACATGATGTTAATAAAGACATATTTCTCAATAATCACTCTCAATGTGAATGGCCTTAATGCTCCCATAAAATGGCACAGAGTTGCAGACTGGATAAAACAACAGGACCCATCCACATATTGTCTACAAGAGACCCATTTTGAACCTAAGGATACACCCAGACTGAAAGTGAAGGGATGGCGAAGCATCTTTCATGCCAATGGGCCTCAAAAGAAAGCTGGGGTAGGGATTCTCATATCAGATAAATTAGATTTTAAACTAAAGACTGTATTTAGAAAAAAATTAGAGATACAGAACAACACTACATCATTCTTAAAGGGACTATCCACCAAGAAGATCTAACAATTGTAAATATTTATGCCACCAATATGGGAGCAGCCAACTACCTAAGACAACTGTTAATCAAAGTAGAGTCATATTGATATGCATACATTAATAGTAGGGGATCATTACATGCCACTCTCAGTAATAGACAGATCATCCAAGCAGAAAATCAATAAAGAAATGAGAGCATTGAATAACACATTGGACCAGATGGACCTCATAGATATATACAGAACACTCCTTCCTAAAACAACAGAATACTCATTCTTCTTGAGTGCACATGGAACTTTCTCCTGGATAGACCACATACTGGGTCACAAATCAGGGATCAACTGATACCAAAAGATTGAGATTATTCCCTGCATATTCTCAGATCACAATGCTTTGAAACTGGAACTCAACCACAAGAAAAAGTTTGGAAAGAATTCCAATACCTGGAGGCTAAATACCACCTTGCTTAAGAATGCTTGGATCAAGCAGGAAATCAAAGAAGAACTTAAACAATTCATGGAAACCATTAAGAATGAAAACACTTCAGTCCAAAACCAATGGGATACAGCAAAGTCGGTCTTAAGGCGGAAATACATAGCCATCCAAGCCTCCCTCAAAAAAATTGAAAAATCCAGAATACACCAGCTCTCTTTACACCTTAAGGAACTGGAGAATTAACTACAAATTAAGCAACCCCACTGACAAGAAGGGAAATAATCAAGATTAGAGCAGAGATCAATGAGATAGAAACTAGAGATACAGTAGTACACATCAAAGAAACTGGTAGCCAGTTTTTTTAAAGAGTCAATAAGATCAATAAACCATTGGGGAAACTCTTCCAAAATAAAATAGAGAAGACCCAAATTAATAAAATTATGAGTTAAAACAGAGAGATCATGACTAACACCAAGGAAATAGAAACATTCATCAGAAATTATTATCAAGTGTTATATGCCAGAAATTATTATCAAGTGTTATATGTTATATGTTATATATATATAAGTTAACCAATGTACATGAAATGGATGCAATCGTGGAGCCCTATAAAATTCCAAAACACAATCAGGAGGAAATTGACAACCTGAGTAGACCGATGTCTAGTAACGAGATTGAAGCAGTGATCAAAAACTGCCTAAAAATCAAAAGCCCGGGACGTGATGGATTCCCTGGGGAATCCTACCAAACTTTCAAGAAAGAAATAATACCTATTCTCCTGAAGTTATTCCAAAAAATAGAAGAAGAAGGAAAACTTCCAGACTCTTTTTATGTAGCCAGTGTTACTCTGATCCCCAAAGCAGGCAAAGACCCCACCAAAAAGGAGAATTACAGATCAGTATCCCTGATGAACATGGATGCTATGATTCTCAACAAGATCCAAACTAATAGGATCCAACAGTACATTGACACGATTACCTGCCATGACCGGGTGGGATTTATCCATGGGTTGCAAGTGTGCTTCAACATTTTAAATCAATCAATATGATAGAACAAGTCAATAAGAGAAGAGAGAAGAACCACATAGTCCTCTCAACTGATGCACAAAAAGCATTTGGCAAGATACAGCATCCATTCGTGATTAAAAAGGTTCAAAGTATAGGGATAGAGGGAACATTCCTGAACTTCATAAAATCTATCTATAAAAAACCCACAGCAAATATCATCCTCAATGGGGAAAAAAGCTGATATCTTTCCCTTTGAGATGAGGATCACAACAAGGATGCCCACTCTCACCACTCTTGTTCAATATAGTGTTAGAAGTCCTAGCAACAGCAATCAGACAACAGAGATAAATGAAATGTGTTCAAATTGGAAATGAAGAAGCCAAACTCTCTCTCTTTGCAGATGATATGATACTTCATATGAAAAACCCAAAAGACTCCACCCCCAAATGACTACAGCTAATATAGAAATTCAGTAATGTGGTAATGTACAAAATCAATGTACAGAAATCAGTTGCTTTCTTATATACAACAATGAAAATGCAGAAAGGGAAATTAGAGAATTGATTCCACTTACTATAGGACCAAGAACCATAAGACACCTGGGAATAAACCTAACCAAAGACGTTAAGGATCTGTACTCAAGGAACTACAGAAAATTCATGAAAGAAATTGAAGAATACACACACAAAAAAATAGAAGACCATTCCATGCACACGGATTGGAAGAATAAACGTTGTTAAAATGTCTATGCTGCTTAGAGCAATCTAGACTTTCAATGACATTCGGATCAAAATTCCACCGACATTATTCAAAAAGCTGGAGCAAACAATCTTAATATTTAATGGCACCTTAAGAGACTCCAAATGGCTAAGGAAATGTTGAAAAAGAAAGACAAAACTGGGGGCATCATGTTGCCTGATTTCAAGCTTTACTGCAAAGCTGTGATCACCAAGACAGCATCGTAATGGCAGAAAAACAGACACATAGGCCAGTGGCATAGAGTTGAAAGCCTAGATGTGGGCCCTCAACTCCTTGGTCAAATAATCTTTGACAAAGCAGGAAAAATATACAGTGGAAAAAAGAGTCTCTTCAATAAATGGTGGTGGGAAAAATTGGACAGCTATATGTAGAAGAATGAAACTCGACCATTCTCTTACACCATACACAAAGATAAACTCGAAATGGATAAAATACCTCAATGTTAAGCAGGAATCTATCAAAATCCTGGAGGGGGTCATAAGCAGTAACCTCTTCGACATCAGCCACAGCAACTTCGTTCAAGTTATGTCTCCAAAGGCAAGGGAAACAAAAGCGAAAATGAACTTTTGGGACTCCATCAAGATCAAAACTTCTGCAAAGCAAAGGAAACATCAACAAAACAAAGAGGCAACACACAGAATGGGAGAAGATATCCACAAATTGTACCATAGACAATAGGCTGATATCCAAGATCTATAAAGAACTCCTCAAACTCAACACACACAAAATAGATAATCATGTCAAAAATTGGAAAGAAGACATGAACAGACACCTTTCCAATGAAGACATAGAAATGACTATCAGACACATGAAAAAATGTTTATCAGCACTAACTATTGGGGAGATTCAAATCAAAACAACATTGAGATACAGCTTAAACCAGTTAGAATGGCCAAAATTAACAAGACAGTAAGCTACATGTTTTGGAGAGAATGTGGAGAAAGAGGGACCCTCTTACACTGTTGGTGGGAATTCAAATTGGTGCAGCCACTTTGTAAATAGTGTGGAGATACTTTAAGTCACTAAAAATAGATCTTCCCTATGATCCTGCAATTTCACTACTGGGTATTTACCCCAAAGATACAGATGTAGTGAAAAAAGGGTCATCTGTACCCCAATGGTCTTAGCAGCAATGGCCACAGTCATCAAACTGTGGAAAGAACCAAGATGCACTTCAACGGGTGAATAAATAAAGAAGATGTGGTTCCTATATACTATGGAGTATTATACCTCCATCAGAAAGGATGAATACCCAACTTTTGCATCAACAAGAATGGGACTGGAAGAAATTATACTAAGTGAAATAAGTCAAGCAGAGAGAGTCAATTATCATATGGTTTCACTTATTTGTGGAGCATAAGGAATATCATGGAGGACATGGGGAGATGGAGAGCAGAAGGGAGTTGGGGGATATTGGAGGGGTATATGAACCATTAGGGACTGTGGAATCTGAGTAACTTACTGAGGGTTTTGAAGCAGAGGAGGGTGGGATGTTGGGTGAGCCTGGTATTGTGGAGGGCACATATTTCATGGTGCAGTGTGTGTGGTGCATAACAATGAACTCTGGAACACTAAAAAGAAATTTAAAAAATAGGAGTGCCTGGGTGGCTCAGTGGGTTAAAGCCTCTGTCTGCAGCTCAGGTCATGATCCTATGGTCCTGGGATGGAGCCCCACATTAGGCTCTCTGCTCAGCAGGGAGCCTGCTTCCTCCTCTCTCTGCCTCTCTCTCTGCCTACTTGTGATCTCTGTCTGTCAAATAAATAAATAAAATCTTTTAAAAAAAGAAATTTAAAAAATAAATAAATTTTTAAAAAATTCTATATCAATGACCAATCCTACTATTGATTAAAGAAATATGACTTAATTATCCTATGATAAATGAACACAAATAGCCATAAAAATCATACACATATGCACACAAATATTTATGTCTCTAACATATGAACATAAAATACAAAACACTGAATCATATTGAAAGAAATTAATTCAGTACACTTAAAAGTAGAGCATTCCTGGATTAAAGCCGATCCCTAATGTACCTTGGGTTTTGTGAGACTACGTTTCCACCTACAGTAGACGGACATGTTGTAGAACTGTGGTGGTTCTGTTATATTTTGATGACGTTCAGAAAGGGGTTATTCTCTGTTCTTCATGCAACCAGTGGTTCCTATCCTTATAGTAACCATCCTTATTTGTCTGTACAACATCAACATTGCTGCTTAGAGCTTTTTAGATTCAGTAGAAGTATAAATAGAAAATGAGTAGTAACCATCAGAGTCTAAAGCTCTATGCTCTTAATATACCATTGGTCACCATTTGATACTCACTAATGTGGCTAGGTCATTGAAATCTGTAGCCGTTCACATAAAAGGGATTTAGTACAACAGCACTTCCAACCTTTTTTTTTTTTTTTAATAAGTCTACCAATGATTGGTTTCCTTGGGTGACTCAGTGGGTAAAGCATCCAACTCTTGATTTCTTCTTAGGTATTTTGAGATGTAACACCAATATTGAGCTCTAAGCTTCATGTGGAACCTGATTAAGATTCTCCCTCCCACTTCCTCTTCTCCTTCCACCTCCTCCCCTAAAAGTTAAAAAAAATATATTAAATTAAAACTAAATTTAAAAAACCAGAAAAGTCTCAACTATACATGCTAACCATACATCTAAAGGAGAAGAAGTGAGAATAGCAAATAATCATAAACCAAGCAAGAGATGAGAAATAATAAGGATTAGAGCAGAAATCAATGAAATAGAAACCAAAAGAACAGTAGAAGAGATCAATGAAACTGAAAGGTTGTTCATTGAAAGAATGAATAAAATCAACCTACCCCTAATTTTTGTCCTGGATAGGACCAAAATTAATAAAAATATGAATTAATGCAGAGAAATCATGACCAACACCAAGAAAATACAATCAATTTTAAGAACATATTATGAGTAACTATATGATAGAAAATTAGTCAATCTGGAGGAAATGGATGCATTCCTGGAAATTTATAAACTACAAAAAGTGAAACAGGAAGAAATATGAAACCTGGACATACCCATCACCAGCAAGGAAATGGAAATAGTAATCAAAAATCTCCCAACAAACAAGAGTCCAGGGCCAGATGGCTTCCCAGGGGAATTCTACCAAATATTTTAAAAATAATTAAATACTATACTTCTGAAACTGTTTCAAAAGGTAGAAATGGAAGTGAAATTTCCAAACTCATTCTATTAGGTGAGAATTACTTTGATTCAAAAACCAGACAAAGACCCCACCAAAAGAAGAATTACAGACTAACATCCATGATGAAAATGGATGCCAAAATACTCATCAAAATATTATCCAATAGAATCCAACAATAAATTAGAAGGATTATTCACCACGACCAATTGGGATGTATTCCTGTGTTGGAAGTGAGGGTAGTTTTACATCCACAAATCAATTAACATAATATGTCACATTAATACAAGAAAGGACAAGAGCCATATGATCCTGTCAATTGATGCAGAAAAAGCTTTTCATAAAAATCGCCAACAGACACATGAAAAATGCCCAATATCACTAGCCATCAGGGAAATACAAATCAAAACCAAAATGAGGTACTACCTTATACCATTCAGAATGGCTAAAATTAACAAGTCATGAAATAACAAAAGTTGACAAGTATGTGGAGAAAGGGGAGCCCTCTTCCCACTATTGGTGGGAATGCAAGCTGATATAGTCACTCTGGAGAACAGTATGAAGATTCCTCAAGAAGTTAAAAATAAAGCAACCCTACAACCCAGCAATTACACTCCTAGGTATTTATCTCAAATGCACAAATGTAGTGATCTGAAGAGTCCTGCATCCCAATGTTTATAGCAGCAATGTTCAAAACTGCCAAGCTATGGAAAGAGCCAAGATCTTTGACATCTTTGTCATTCTGTTATCAACAGATGAATAGATCCAGAAGATACAATTGAATATTAGTCAGGCATGAGAAAGGATGAATTCTTACAAGTTATATGGATGTGGATGGAATTGGAAGGTATAATGCTTTAACAAAATAAGTCAATCAAAGAAAGACAATTGCCATATAGTTTAACTCATATGAGAAATATAATAAACAACACAGGGGATCAGAGCAGAAGGGAGGAAAAGGGGAATGGGAAAGAGTCAGAGAGGGAGAAAAACATGAGGGACATTTAACTATGAGACAGAATCTTAATGATGCTGGATGGGTAGTGGTAGGGGTATGGGTTAACTGGGTTATAGGCATTAAAGAGTAACATGATGTGATGGGCACTGGATGTTATATGCAAGTGATTAATTACTGAACTCTGCAATTTAACTTAATGATGCACTATGTACTGGCTAATTGTATTCAAATTATAAAAATAGAGTCTTCTGAATAAGAGAAGATATGTGCAAATAGTGTGTCAAATAAGGGGTTAATGTCCAAAATATGAAAAAAAAATCATACATGAATTTGTAATGAGAGACGTTGTGCCCAAAAAGCCAGAATAAATATATTTGTTTATACACTGAATCGACCTTTATCATAGCTATTAAAACATCTACACAAATTATCAGAACTCATTTCTAAACTTTGGCCAAAGGCCATGCTGAGCTATATGTGATTTAACCTGCATTATTCGTGTCTCAGTGGACATTCCCAAGTGAACACACACACAAAACAACACCTATTAGTCTTAATCTCCAAAGATGTCATGAAATCGCTACTGCTCTTTAGTCTTTATGGAGTTATCTGAAATGTCAAGGGCAGGGATGAAAGACAAGTATAAGCATAGGTTTGGAAAAGAAGTCTATTTTGAAAAATTACTTTGTTCATTTGATGCCAGGAGGACCAATGTCAGCTATCCAAACCAGTAAGTTTTTAAATATGTGAGCTAAAAAAATGTATATGTCCTAAATTTATTTTTAATTTTATTTATCACTTAAGCGCTGAGAATTTTGCAAATGCTTAAGGTAATTTTGATTAGAATTAATTTAAAAATCTACTTTTAAGAAATGAAATAAGAAATTGATATATTCAGGAATCTAATTAACAATGACAATTCAAAGGAAAACTTTATTTGACTAAAGTCAGCTTAGAAGATATATTTATATTTTATATATTAAAATTTTATATTATACATAATTAAAATAAAAGTAAATAAATTGCTTACACACTGTGTACTTAAAAGTACATAAAAATCCCTATAATCAAAGAATTGGTGTTACATCTAATTATTTATTGTGAAGGGGTAGTGGAATACAGTGTAAGTGATACCACATTGATATTATAATTAGTGGCTGGTATTATCTATGAGCATCTATGAATCTCTTTTCTGGATTTATCATAAATAAAACACGGATCTACACTAAATGATACTGTATTCATGAACGTATGGTCACTTTAAAAGTTATAATAATTATCTGTGACAAAAAATACTAAATATTCATATGAATGCAAATGGACCTGTCAATGAAAGAAAAATTTGTCTGAAAAAGACATTTTCAGAAAAATAATTGAATTTAAAGTATAGATATCATCCACTGAGGAAAGAAAGTTACATTAAGTCCAGGGTCTGCAATGGACCCTTTGCAAATGGGGGTGTTTTCATCTAGAGAATGCTTTAGTATGACATAGGTAGAATAAATTTTATTTTACAGAAGTAGAGTTGTTTTCAGGCATCCACATAATGTGATCACATGGCTGTTGATCTCAGTGGGTTGATTCTTTTAGCATTGTAGATTTTTTTCCACCATTAATTTTATTTTTAAATTTATTTTAAAATTTAAATTCTGGTATAATTAACATACAGTGTAATATTAGTTTCTGGTGTACAATATCATGATTCAGCGTTTCTGTAAAACATCATTGATCATCATGACAAGTGCCCTCCTTAATCCTCATCAACTATTTATTTTCTTTTAATTTAATTTTATTTTTTCAGTGTTCCAAGATTCATTGTTTATGCCCCACACCCAGTGCTCCATGCAATATGTGCTCTCCTTAATACCTACCACCAGGCTCACCCATCCCCATGTCCCCATGCCCTCCAAAACCATCAGTTTGTTTCTCATGGTCCATAGTCTCTCATGCTTCATCTCCCTCTCCGATTTACCCCCATTCACTTTCTTGTTCCTTCTCCTAATGTCCTCCCTGTTATCCCTAATGCTCCACAAGTAAGTGAAACCATGTAATAATTGGCTTTCTCTGCTTCACTTATTTCACTCAGAATAATCTCCTCTAGGCCCAGCCATGTTCATACAAAAGTTGGGTATTCATCCTTTCTGATGGAGGCATAATATTCCATTGTACATATGGACCAAGCATTGTAGATTACTGACTGGATTGAAATTATTCCAAATTTAAATATGTCTGTTTAGGAAATTAATTATGTAAGAATTGGTCATGTTTGGAAATAGAAGATTTTAACTGGAGTTTGAGTGAGCAGAGCTGCCCTGTTTGTAATAGAAAACAGTTTAGGAGCTAGTTCACAAATGCACTCTCTGGATGGGAAATGAAGGTCTTTGTAAAAGACATGGTTGTGTCATACTTAGTAAGCTTTTGATGGGCTCACGTGAAATTTAATGAAAAAAAAAAACTAGCATGTAGGAGTCCAAATCATTAATAGTGATTGTAGAAAAAAAAAAAAAAAAGCATTTCCTCTTTCCTGAATTTGGGGAGGGGGATATCTTGCCAATGAATGTAAAGTGGTTAAATGTTTTCCAGGATAAATATATTATTGCTTATGCAGTGTTTTTCCTTATATGGATCAGCCACTTCTAATTACATGATTTCTTGCCTAGACTTTATTCAAAACTCTAAGATGGAATTTATAATAAAGGTCAAATAGCAATGACTAAATATATTTCTCTAAGGAGGCTCTATGATATATTCTCAATGTAAATGACACCTTCTAGAAATAATGCAGGCATTCATATGAATGATAGTGTTGTGATTATTTTAACAGAAATTTGTCTAATTGTACTGCTTTATCTCTTTAACTCCAGCATTTCCTTAAAAATTATTTGCATGTAATTAACTTTCCAGTACAATAATAATTATATCTGGGTGCCTGGGTGGCTCAGTTGGTTGAGCAACTACCTTCAGCTCGAGATATGACGCTGGAGTCTCAGGATCAAGTCCCACATCAGGCTCTCTGCTCAGCGGGGGTCTGCTTCTCCCACTGGCATTGCCACACTCATTCTCTCTTGCTCTCATTCTCTCTCTCTCCCTCTCTTAAATAAATAAGTAAATAAAATCTTTAAAAACTAATAATAAAAAAAAAAACTAATAATAATTATTATATTGGTGTTATCAACATAAGATGATTTGTGAAAATCAAATAGTGCATTGAAATAATTTGGGAGCAATGTCACTGAGTAATCTAAGAATGAGAGGTGTGTGGATAAAAATATGATGATAACTATGCTGATCTTAGTAGCAATGACAATGATGAAGATGATAAAAAATATCCCCTTTACTGTACATTGGTCACTCATGCAAATTCAAATTTGACATCCAGTGAAATTATCCCATTCAATCTTGTAATAACTCTTGATTTTTTTTCAGATATATTGAGGTATAATTGACATAAATTCTACATATTTACAGTGCATAAATTCATTTAAGACACTTACACATTAAAATAAGCACTACAAACTAGCATATCCACTAACTCACCATTTGTGTGTGTGTGTGTGTGTGTGTGTGCACGCACGTGTGCGTATGTATGTGTGTGTGTGAGAATAGTACCAACTGGGGAGATCTACTCTAACAGAAAATTTCAAATAAACGATGTTGTTAATTATATATAAATTGCTGTAATATAGACCTGCAGAGACCTGCAGAATTTATTCATCCATCTGACCCATTTATTCCCATTTCTCCCTCATTTACCCACCAACATCCACTATTCTACTCCCTACTTCTAAAGGTTGACTATTTTAGATTGCACACATAATTGTAATTATGAAGTGTTTGTATTTCTGTGTCTGGTTTATTTCACTTAGTTGAATGTCCTCCAGGTTCATCCATGTTGTTGTTCTTGTGTAATGTACATATTACAAATGCCATTTACCATTTATTTGTCAATGTACAAGAAGATTAATTTCCATATTTTAGCTATTATAAATAACACTGAAATAATTACTATAGGAATGTAAGTGTCTCTTCAAATAATTGATTTCATTTCATTTGGGTATATACCCAGAAGTGGGGTTGTTGGATTATATGGTAGTTTCAAGTTTAACTTGCTCATTCCATAACTAGATGCCTGTATCTCTTTTCCCTTACTTCCTTCACTCATTTGCCCAACCCCCACTCACCTCCTGTCTGGCAACCAGTTTGTTTTCTGTATTTATAGTTTTGATTATATATACATTTTGTGTTTTATTGCTAGTTTTCTTGCCAATGGGCGGCACTAAAATTCTCCATTTTTCATCTATTTTTAAAAATTAATGAAATAATTATGTATATGTATTATTTGTTTCAGGGGTACAGGTCTGTGATTCATAAGTCTTACACAAAACAGAGCTCATCACAACACATACCCTCCCCAATGCCCATCATTCAGCCACCCCAGCAGCCCACCCTCTCCCCTCTAGCAACGCTCAGTTTGTTTCCTAAGAATTAGGGTCTCTAACGTTTAACTTTTTGAAGAACTTCTATACTACTTTCCTTAATGAGTGTACTAATTTCTATTCTCATCAATAGGGTTCAATGTGTTTTCTCCACATTCTCTCCAACACTCATTTTTTTTTTTTTTGATAATAGCCATTCCAAAAACTGTGAGGTCATATCCCATGATTTTGGTCTGCTCTACTTATGAGATACAGGCTCAGAGAGTTGAATTTACTAATCCAAGTTTGCATAGTTTAAATTTGTAGTAAGTGACAGAATTAGAATTAGTTCTACTGTTGGCATCAAACAATCTGCAGAGTGCTCTTTAAATAAAGCAAAATAAACATATCTACAATTGAATACAAGCTCAAAGTATGTACTGATAAATCAGATATCTCTTGAAATATCTACCTATTTTCCTATTCCTATTTATTTATCAATGCTGATTCACCTTTGTTGTATTTCATGAAGCTATATATAGAAGTACACAGATATAGGCACATACAAATACTGTAAATTTACACCATGTATACAATAAAATCACTATGGATCACAAGCTCTATAAACTTCTAAACATTGAAAAATAAACATTGCTTAAATATTTAATAAGATTATTATCTCATAAGTCACTGAGGGATTATGAATTATATTACTTTGTCCTTTTTTAGTAGAATCTGCTTTGGAAACTATAAGGCATAGAAAATTTCAAGTAGGACTCCAGAGATACTGAAGAGAATTATGCTTGGCTAGACTGTAGAGAATTCTTCTCTTGGTCCTCTGATCATTCAATAAACACCATTTCACAATGCTGTAAAATCTAGATAACTGGTAGCAATGCAAAATATTTATTATCTATGGTCCTGTAATGTGGATACAAATATAACCAAACATTTCAAAAAACTAAGGTAGACTTTGTAGAGATTAAAGTTTGCCCTTGGGAAAAAATGATCTGATAGGGTTTTTATAGAAGACTTCCCTTATGGGAAAGGTAAGGATGTTCCCTTTTGATGCAGCTCAACACTCAAAACATTATTAGCGTTCTTGAAAAGAGATGAAAGAAGCAACTGAAATTTATACCAAAATTCTGAAGATATTTTAAATTTACATTCTGATATTTTTGAAAGTTAAGTCTGATTTTAAAAAAAATTAGCAAAGCAATGGAAAGCTTTTTTGGTAAAGGCACAGTCTTGCTGCAAATATGAAAAATAACTGGACCAAATCTAATGTGACCAGATTTACTTAGCGATCTGCAAGTTCTTTCTTTGAGATTCACTTGCTTCAGAAGAAAAATTCTACATTGTCTAGGATCTAGAGTATACCTTTCTGATTTCGCCACTGAATCACTATGTAGTTTTAAATAATTATTTTCTTATCACTTGGAATCCACTTCTCATCATTATAAAAATGAATCTATATTTGAAAAATATATTTATTCTGTAAATATGTGAATCAGTAAAGTGAGAAGTTTTTCAAACTTTTATTGGAATTGAATAGGAACATGTGAAACATAGGAAGAATAATAAACACATGAAAACTAATGCTTATTAAATTTTATTAGAATAAAAATGGTAATCTCCAATTTATTTTTAACCTGGGCATTAATTACACAAATTTCCTCATTACAGTGTATGAATGAGCTGAAGGTGTACATTTACAACCTGAATTACGGAGGAGATAATAAAGAGGAAGGTGCTTCTTTGTGACCTAGGAATACTTTGGTATTGGGGCAAGACACAGATTAGAGTTCATTTAGAGGATCTGAGAGTGATGTGTGTATTATCTACACCATTAGGTAAATTTGCATTGTTGCAGGGAACAAGTAAAAAATTTATTAAGACTCCAAATAAAAGGAAACAAGAACTATATTAAAATGAACAAAATACGAACACTAAACCAATTTATTTAGGTATAAAGCAACTTATATACATTCTTGATTCTCACTTATACTGAATTATTAATTAATAGCTTTTATATATTTTCATTTTTTAGTTTTAAGCAGTTAAACATAAAAACTTTTATTCTCTTGTTATTTTATTTTGTATTTTTATTACATTATTTTATATATTTTTATAATATTTATTTTTATTTGTTTATTTACAGCATAACAGTGTTCATTGTTTTGGCATCACACCCAGTGCTCCATGCAGTACGTGCCCTCCCTATTACCGACCACCTGGTTCCTCAACCTCCCACCCCGCCCACCCCCCTGCCGCCCCTTCATAACCCTCTGGTTGTTTTTCAGAGTCCATAGTCTCTCATGGTTCATCTCCCCTTCCAGTTTCCCTCAACTCCCTCTCCTCTCCATCTCCCCATGTCCTCCATGTTATTTGTTATGCTCCACAAATAAGTGAGACCATATGATCCTTGACTCTCTCTGCTTGACTTATTTCGCTCAGCATAATTTCTTCCAGTCCCGTCCATGTTGCTACAAAAGTTGGGTACTTTCTGATGGAGGCATAATACTCCATTGTGTATATGGACCACATCTTCCTTATCCATTCATCCGTTGAAGGGCATCTTGGTTCTTCCCACAGTTTGGCGACCGTAGCCATTGCTGCAATAAACATTGGGGTACAAATGGCCCTTCTTTTCACTACATCTGTATCTTTGGGGTAAATACCCAGCAGTGCAATTGCAGGGTCATAGGGAAGCTCTATTTTTAATTTCTTCAGGAATCTCCACACTGTTCTCCAAAGTGGCTGCACTAAATTGCATTCCCACCAACAGTGTAAGAGGGTTCCCCTTTCTCCACATCCTCTCCCACACACGTTGTTTCCTGTCTTGCTAATTTTGGCCATTCTAACTGGTGTTAGGTGGTATCTCAATGTGATTTTAATTTGAATCTCCCTGATGGCTAGTGATAATGTACATTTTTTCATGTGTCTGATAGCCATTTGTATGTCTTCATTGGAGAAGTGTCTGTTCATATCTTCTGCCCATTTTTTGATACGATTATCTGTTTTGTGTGTGTTGAGTTTGAGAAGTTCTTTATAGATCCTGGATATCAACCTTTTGTCTGTACTGTCATTTGCAAATATCTTCTCCCATTCCGTGGGTTGCCTCTTTGTTTTGTTGACTGTTTCTTTTGCTGTGCAGAAGCTTTTGATCTTGATGAAGTCCCAAAAGTTCATTTTTGCTTTTGTTTCCTTGGCCTTTGGAGACATATCTTGAAAGAAGTTGCTGTGGCTGATATCGAAGAGGTTACTGCCTATGTTCTCCTCTAGGATTCTGATAGATTCCTGTCTCACATTGAGGTCTTTTATCCATTTCGAGTTTATCTTTGTGTACGGTGTAAGAGAATGGTCGAGTTTCATTCTTCTACATATCACTGTCCAGTTTTCCCAGCACCATTTATTGAAGAGACTGTCTTTTTTCCATTGAATATTTTTTCCTGTTTTGTCGAAGATTATTTGACCATAGAGTTGAGGGTCCATATCTGGGCTCTCCACTCTGTTCCACTGGTCTATGTGTCTGTTTTTATGCCAGTACCACGCTGTCTTGGTGATCACAGCTTTGTAGTAAAGCTTGAAATCGGGTAACGTGATGCCGCCGGTTTTGTTTTTGTTTTTCAACATTTCCTTAGCAGTTCGGGGTCTCTTCTGGCTCCATACAAATTTTAGGATTATTTGCTCCAGCTCTTTGAAAAATACTGGTGGAATTTTGATCGGAATGGCATTAAAAGTATAGATTGCTCTAGGCAGTATAGACATTTTAACAATGTTTATTCTTCCAATCCAAGAGCATGGAACAGTCTTCCATCTTTTTGTGTCTTCTTCAGTTTCTTTCATGAGTGTTCTGTAGTTCCTCGAGTACAGGTCCTTTACTTCTTTGGTTAGGTTTATGCCCAGGTATCTTATGGTTCTTGGTGCTTTAGTAAATGGAATCGATTCTCTAATTTCCCTTTCTGTATTTTCATTGTTGGTGTATAAGAAAGCCACTGATTTCTGTACATTGACTTTGTATCCTGCCACGTTACTGAATTGCTGTATGAGTTCTAGTAGTTTGGGGGTGGAGTCTTTGGGGTTTTCCATATAAAGAATCATGTCATCTGCGAAGAGAGAGAGTTTGACTTCTTCCTTGCCAATTTGGATACCTTTTATTTCTCTTTGTTGTCTGATTGTCATTGCTAGGACTTGTAATACTATGTTGAACAAGAGTGGTGAGAGTGGGCATCCTTGTCGTGTTCCTGATCTCAACGGGAAGGCTGCAAGCTCTTTCCCATTGAAGATGATATTTGCTGTGGGTCTTTCATAGATAGATTTTATGAAGTTCAGGTATGTTCCCTCTATCCCTATACTTTGAAGCGTTTTCATCAGGAACGGATGCTGGATTTTGTCAAATGCTTTTTCTGCATCAATTGAGAGGACCATGTGGTTCTTCTCTCTTCTCTTATTGATCTGTTCTATCACACTGATTGATTTGCGAATGTTGAACCAACCTTGCAACCCAGGGATGAATCCCACCTGGTCATGGTGGATAATGTTTTTAATGTGCTGCTGGATCCTGTTTGCTAGGATCTTGTTGAGAATCTTTGCATCCATATTCATCAGTGATATTGGTCTGAAATTCTCCTTTTTGGTAGGGTCTTTGCCTGGTTTGGGGATCAGGGTAATGCTGGCTTCATAAAGAGTCTGGAAGTTTTCCTTCTGCTTCAATTTTTTGGAACAGCTTCAGGAGAATTGGTGTGATTTCTTCTTTGAAAGTTTGGTAGAATTCCCCAGGGAATCCGTCAGGTCCTGGCCTCTTGTTTTTTGGGAGGTTTTTGATCACTGCTTCAATCTCATTACTAGATATCGGTCTATTCAGGTTGTCAATTTCTTCCTGGTTCAATTTTGGGAGTTTGTAGCTTTCCAGGAATGCATCCATTTCATCTAGGTTGCTTAGCTTATTGGCATATAACTGTTGGTAATAATTTCTGATGATTGTTTCTATTTCCTTGGTGTTAGTTGTGATCTCTCCCTTTTCATTCATAATTTTATTAATTTGGGCTTTCTCTCTTTTCTTTTGGATTCGTGTGGCCAATGGTTTATCGATCTTATTGATTCTTTCAAAAAACCAGCTTCTAATTTCATTGATACGTTCTACTGTATCTCTCGTTTCTACCTCATTGATCTCTGCTCTAATCTTGATTATTTCCCTTCTTGCATGTGGAGTTGGTTTGATTTGTTGTTGATTCTCCAGTTCTTTAAGGTGTAGAGACAGCTGGTGTATTCTGGATTTTTCAATGTTTTTGAGGGAGGCTTGGATGGCTATGTATTCCCCCCTTAGAACCGCCTTTGCTGTATCCCATAGGTTTTGGACCGAGGTGTCTTCATTCTCATTGGTTTCCATGAATTGTTTAAGTTCGTCTTTGATCTCCTGGTTGATCCAAGCATTCTTAAGCAAGGTGGTCTTTAGCTTCCAGGTGTTTGAGTTCCTTCTGAACTTTTCCTTGTGATTGAGCTCCAGTTTCAAAGCATTGTGATCGGAGAATATGCAGGGAATAATGTCAGTCTTTTGGTATCGGTTGAGTCCTGCTTTGTGACCCAGTATGTGGTCTATTCTGGAGAAGGTTCCATGTGTACTTGAGAAGAATGAATATTCTGTTGTTTTAGGGTGGAATGTTCTGTATACGTCGATGAGGTCCATCTGGTCCAATGTTTCATTCAATGCTCTTATTTCTTTATTAATTTTCTGCTTCGATGATCTGTCTATTTCTGAGAGAGGCGTATTAAGATCTCCTACTATTATTGTATTCATATCAATATGACTCTTTATCTTGATTAATAGTTTTCTTATATAATTGGGTGCTCCCATATTGGGGGCATAGATATTCACAATTGTTAGATCGTCTTGGTGGATAGTCCCTTTAAGAATTATGTAGTATCCTTCTGTATCTCTGACTACAGTCTTTAGTTTAAAATCTAATTTATCTGATATGAGAATCGCTACTCCGGCCTTCTTTTGAGGCCCATTGGCATGAAAGATGCCTCTCCATCCCTTCACTTTCTGTCTGGGTGTATCCTTAGGTTCAAAATGGGTCTCTTGTAGACAGCATATGGATGGGTCCTGTCGTGTTATCCAATCTGCAACCCTGTGTCGTTTTATGGGCGCATTTAGGCCATTCACCTTGAGAGTGATTATTGAGAGATAGGTTTTTATTGACATCGTGTTGCCTTTGAAGTCTTTCTGTCAATAAATTGTTTCTGTATTTCTGTTCAATGATATTCTTAGGATTTTTCCTCTCTTATAGGACCCCCCTTAATATTTCCTGCAGTGTCGGCTTGGTGGTTGCATAGTCTTTTAAGCCTTGCCGGTCTTGGAAACTCTTTATCTCTCCATCCATTTTAAATGTCAGTCTTGCTGGATAGAGTATTCTTGGTTGCATGTTCTTCTCATTTAGTACTCTGAATATATTTTGCCAGCCCTTCCTGGCTTTCCAGGTCTCTGTGGAAAGGACTGATGTTATTCTAATGGGCTTTCCTCTGTATGTAAGAAGCTTCTTTGTCCTAGCTGCTTTTAAGAGGGTCTCTCTTGAAACATAATTCCCCATTTAACGATAAGGTGCCATGAGGACTTTTGAGAATCTAAAATCTTGGGAGGAAATCTTTCTGCCTCTAGTACATGAACGTTGTTTCGATTCGTGAGATTGGGAAAATTTTCATAGACAACTTCTTCCACTATATCTTCTAGACTTCTTTCTTTTTCTTCCCCTTCAGGGATTCCAATAATTCTGACGTTGGAACGTTCCATGGCATCGTTTATTTCCCTGATTCTGTTTTCGTGCCTTCTGAGCTGTTTGTTCCGGGCTTCCTCCTGATCCTTTCTCTCTATCTGTTTGTCCTCCAGATCACCAATTCTATCTTCTGTCTCAGTTACCCTAGCTTTTAGAGAATTTTGATTGGATTGGAACTCATTGAGAGCATTTTGAACATCATCCCTGGTGGCTTTCAGTTCTGCCCTAACATTGTGAACATCATCCCTGGTGGCTTTCAGTTCTGCCCTAATCAATTCTGTTTGGTCATCCATGGCTTTCTCCAACCTAGCTATTGCCTGGATAATTGTTAGTCTGAATTCCTTTTCTGACATATTGTCTATGTCGACAGCCATTAGCTCTGTTGCAGAAGGCCCATCCTCTGTATTTTTCTTCTGTTGGGTATTCCTCCTCCTAGTCATTTTGGTAAGAGATGACTAAACAGATGCAGCTGGACTTATCGATTGTGGTGCAGTCAATGTGCACCCTGGAACGCTTCTGTGCAATCAGTATTCCACACCCAAATGAGAGAAAAACGAGAAGAAAAAGAAATAGAGAAGAAGAAAGAAAAAAAAAAAGGGGAAAGAAAAAAGGAAAAAAAAGAGAGAGAGAGAGATAGGAAAAAAAGGGAAGATAAAAGAGAAGGCTCAGCCCAAATGGGCCACAAGGTAAGATTTGTGGAGTATACAAACAAAAACAGACAGACAAAAAGAGTGATAAAAGTATATAACAAGAGGAAAAAAAATGTATATATAAGCAAAAAAAAAAAAAAAAAAAACAACGGAAGAACCTCATCAGAAAGAACCCCAAGTATAAGGTTTATATATTATCAGGACAAATACAAATTCACAGAAACACTGACAGAAGGAAAAATTGGGAGAATGGTTATAGATTCTCAGTGTGGGTGCGGAAGGTTATTTGATTCTTCCTGAAGGTATCTTGATGTTTTTGTTAAGGGACTCAACTTTCCTAAGTTACAGGGGGATTAGAAACTGGTTTGCCTATAGGGGTAGCATTGATTGGGGAAAGGGGATTACCTTGGAGTTTAACTCTATATGTATAGTAGAAAATAAAAATTAAAAAAGAATAAACTAGACTAAACTAAGTTAAAATTAAAAAAGAATTTAAAAAATAGAAAAACAAAAGAAAAACACGGGTGTATGTATCAAAAAGTTCAGGTTAGAAGGTTATTAAAGAATTTGATGTACTGGACATCTCGGTGTGATGGTAAATAGGTTAAAAAATTATCTGTATGTATAAAAAAAAAAGAACCAGAATATTGGTAAAGAGTTTAAAATAAAAGTTGTATTTATGAAGTAGTGGTGATTGTTCTCTTGTAGTCTTTTTTTTTTTTTTCTTCCTTCCTGGTTGGTTTTCTGGGGGAGGGGCCTGCCACGTGGGTTTTCAGACAATGATGTTCCCTGAGTTAGGTCCTCCCGCTCCCCTCAAGGGGGTGAGCTCTTTTTTTTTTTTCAGAAAACTGTTTTTTTCAGCCTTTTGTTCTCTGGGGTTTTTATATTCTTTCATCTGCTTTCTCTCGCCTTGACAGCTTTTGATGGTTTTTGGAGGTTTAGAGGAGAGCAAACAGCACCCCGACCTCCCTCTCAGAGAGAAGCCTCAGACTCTTTTGCAAAAGCTGCTGGCAGAGTCGGTTCTGAGTCACTGTCCCTGGGGATGCAGGAGCTCCTCCTTGTACCCAAAACCAGGGCAGCGGTGGCTGTCTGGGCAGCTCCAGACCACCAGAGAGGTTCGAGCAGAGATCGCACACTGAGATTTTCCTGCTGTCCCGGGCTAGGAATGTCTGGTTTTTCCGGCTGCCAGAGCTCCAGGCTAGCGCCTATGAGCACCTTTCCCAAGGGAGGGTGTGGGACGCGCGCGTTTCAGGATTGCCTTCTGGCCAGGCTCCCAGCCCCTCCCGGGAGCCAGACCCCACTTGTTCTCGGGCGCGCTGGCGTTCAGGTGCACTGGCCGCTCAGGGACAGAGACCTGATTTCTCTGCCGCACTCTCTCTGGCTCCGCACCAGGGGAGGCTGTCCTGGGTCCGTGGACTTAGGTCCCTGACCCTAACTGCCCAGGTTCCCACTATTACCCCCGCGATCCTTTGCTCTTTGTTTTTTGAGTGCTTTCAACCAGACTCCAAGTTAATGCTGGTCCCCAGACGCAGAGCACTCTCGTGTTGGGGTGTTACTTTCTGATCGGTCACCTCTGGTGGCTCCCTCCCCCTTTTGTTTATCTTCCGATATCAGTCGGACGTTCCCAGTCTGCTTTACCTGCCACTGGCGTCTTCTGCTCCTGTAGAGATCCAGACGTGTATAATTCTGATCTCAGGCTGATTTCATGGGTGGTCGGAGTTCTTTGGTAGGTAATCAGCTCACTTTAGGGTACAGGTTGAAATGGTGCCTCCTCCTACTTCCCCGCCATCTTGACTCCCCCGCATTGAACAACTTTTGATGGTTTTTGGAGGTTTAAACATAAAAACTTTTATTCTCTTGTTATTTTATTTTGTATTTTTATTACATTATTTTATATTTTTATTATTTTATTTTATTTTTTAATTATTTTGTTTTATATTTTTATTATTTTAATTTATATTTTCAGTGTTCCAAGATTCATTGATTATACACCACACCCAGTACTCCGTGCAATATGTGCCCTCTTTAACACCCACCACCAGACTCACCTAACCCCCTACCCCCTCCCCTCCAAAACCCTCAGTTTGTTTCTCAGAGTCCACAGTCTCTCATGGTTCATCTCCCCATCCAATTTCCCCCAATTCACTTATCCTTTACTTTTCCTAATGTCTTCCATGATATTCCTAATGCTCCACAAGTAAGAGAAACCATATAATTGACTTTCTCTGCTTCACTTATTTCACTCAGCATAATCTCCTCCAGTCCCAACCATGTTAATACAAAAGTTGGATATTCATCCTTTCTGATGGAGGCACAATACTCCTTTGTATATATGGACAGTATCTTCTTTATTCATTCGTCTGTTGAAGGGAATCTTGGTTCTTTCCACAGTTTGGTGACTGTGGCCATTGCTGCTATGAACATTGGCACAGATGGCCCTTCTTTTCAGTATATCTGTATGTTTGGTGTAAATACCCAGTAGTGCAATTGCACAGTCATAAGATAGCCCTATTTTTAATTTATTAAGGAATTTCCACACTGTTTTCCAAAGTGGTTGCACCAATTTTTATTCCCACCAACAGTTTAAGAGGGTTCCCATTTCTCCATATTCTCTCCAGCACTTGTTGTTCCATGTCTTGTTGATTTGGGCCATTCTAACTGGTGTAATGTGCTACTTCAATGTGGTTTTGACTTGAATCTCCTTGATGGCTACTGATGATGAACATTTTTTCATGTGTTTGTTAGCCATTTGTATGTCTTCATTGGAGAAGTGTCTGTTCATGTCTGCCCATTTTTGACATGATTATCTGTTATGTGTGTGCTGAGTTTTAGGAGTTCTTTATAGATCTTGGATATCAGCCTTTTGTCTACGGTGTCAGTTGCAAATATCTTCTCCCATTCTGTGGGTTGTCTCTTTGTTTTGTTGACTGTTTTCTTTGCTGTGCAGAATCTTTTGGTGTGGAAGAAGTCCCAAAAGTTAATATTCACTTTTGTTTCCTTTGCCTTTGGAGACATAACTTAAGAGAAGTTGCTGTGGCTGATGTTGAAGAGGTTACTGCCTATGTTCTCCTCTATGATTTTGATGGATTCCTGCTTCACGTTTTACCCATTTTGAGTTTATCATTGTGTATCGTGTCTGAGAATGGTTAAGTTTCATTATTCTACACATAGCTATCCAATTTTCCCAGCACCACTTACTGAAGAGACTGTCCTTTTTCCACAAGATATTTTCCCCTGCTTTGTCAAAGATTATTTGACCATCGATTTGCGGGCCCATATCTGGGTTCTCTCCTCTGTTCCACTGGTCTATGTGCCTGTTTTTGTTTGTTTGTTTTGTTTTTGTTTTTCCAATACCATGCTGTCTTGGTTATCAGAGCTTCGTATTAAAGCTTTAAATCAGGCAACATGATGCCCCCAGTCTTATTTTTCTTTTTCAACATTTCCTTAGCAATTTGGAGTCTCTTCTGGTTCCACACAAACTTTAGGATTGTTTGTTTCAGCTCTTTGAAAAATGCCAGTGGAATTTTGATTGAAAGTATAGATTTATTAGGGCAGGATAGACATTTTAACAATGTTTATTCTTCTGATCCATGAGCATGGAATGGTCTTCCATCTGTTTGTGTCTTCTTCAGTTTCCTTCACAAGTGTTCTGTAGTTCCTCAAGTACAGATCTGTTATCTCTTTGATTAAGTTTATTCCTAGGTATCTTATGGTTTTTGGTGCTATAGTAAATGTAATAGAGTCTCTAATTTCCCTTTCTGTATTTTCATTTGTAGTGTATAAGAAAGCAACTGATTTCTGTACATTGATTTTATATCCAGCCACATTACTGAACTGTTGTATGAGTTCTAGTAGTTTGGCGTGGAGTCTTTTTTTTTTTTTAAGATTTTATTTATTTATTTGACAGACAGAGTTCACAAGTAGGCAGAGAGACAGGCAGAGAGAGGTGTAAGGAAGCACGCTCCCTGCGGAGCAGAGATCCCCATGTGGGGTTCGATCCCAGGCCTCTGGGATCATGACCTAAGCCAAAGGCAGAGGCTTTAACCCACTGAGCCACCCAGGCGCCCCTCTTTTGGGTTTTTGTTATGAAGTATCATGCCTGTGAAAAGAGAGAGCTTGATTCCTTCATTGGCAATTTTAATACTTTTATTTATCTTTGTTGTCTGATTGCTGTTGCTAAGACTTCTAGGGCAAGGTTAAACAACACTGGCGAGAATGGGCATCTTGTCGCATTCCTTATCTCAAAGGGAAAGCTGCTAGCTTTTCGCCATTGAGGATGAAATTCACTGTGGGTTCTTCATAGATCGATATTATGAAGTTGAGGAATGTTTCTGATATATTTATGCTTCGAAGCATTTTCATAAGGAACGGATGCTGTATCTTGTCAAATTTTATTTCTACATCAATTGAGGGGACCAGGTGGTTCTTCTCTCTTCTCTTATTGATTTATTCTATCACATTGATTGATTTCTGAATGTTGAACCACCCTTGCAACCCAAGGAAAAATCCTACCTGATTATGGAGGATAATCATTTTAACATCCTTTTGGATCCCATTAGCTAGGATCTTGTTGATAATCTTAGCATCCATGTTCATCAGGGATATTGGTGGGAAATCTCCTATTTGGATCTTTACCTGCTTTGGGAATCAGGGTAACGCTGGCTTCATAAAAAGAGTCTGGAAGTTTTTCTTCTGCTTCAATTTTTTGGAACAGCTTCAGGAGAATAGGTATTATTTCTTCCATGTAAGTTTGATAGGATTCCCCAGGGAATCCATCAGGTCCCAGTCTCTTATTTTCATCAATGCTTCAATCTCGTTACTAGATATTGGTCTACTCAGGTTGTCAATTTCTTCCTGATTCAGTTTTGGAAGCTTACAGGTCTCCAGGATTGCATCCATTTCGTCTAGGTTGCTGAACTTACTGGCATATCACGGCTGATAATAATTTCGGATGATAGTCTCTATTTCCTTTGTGTTAGTTGTGATTTCTCCCTTTTTGTTCATAATTTTATTAATTTGGGCCTTATATTTTTTCTTTTGGATTAGTTTGGCCAATGGTTTATTGATCTTATTCTTTCAAAAACCAGCTTCTAGTTTTGTTTATGTGTTCTACTGTATCTCTAGTTTCTATCTCATTAGTCTCTGCTCTAATCTTGATTATTTCCCTTCTTGTGTCGGGTTGGCTTAATTTGCTGTTGATTCTCCAGTTCTTTACATTGTAAAGAGAGCTGGTGTATTCTGGATTTTTCAATTTTTTTGAGGGAGGCTTGGATGGGCTATGTATTTCCCCCTTAGGACGGACTTTGCTGTATCCCATAGGTTTTGGACTGAAGTGCCTTCAGTGTCATTGGTTTCCATGAATTGTTTAGGTTCTTCTTTGATTTTCTGGTTGATCCAAACATTCTTGAGTAGGTTGTACTTTAGCTTCCAAGTGTTTGAATTCCTTTCAAACTTTTTCTTGTGGTTGAGTTCCCATTTCAAAGCATTGTAATCTGAAAATATGCAGGAAATAATCTCAATCTTTTGGTATCAGTTGAGCCCTGATTTATCACCTAGTATGTGGTCTATCCAGGAGAAAGTTCCATGTGCACTCAAGAAGAATGAGTATTCTGTTGTTTCAGAGGGGAATGTTCTGTATATATCAATAAGGTCCATCTGGTCCACTGTGTAATTCAATGCTCTTCTTTCTTTATTGATTTTCTGCTTGGATGATGTCTATTACCGAAAGTGGTGTGTTAAGATCCCCTACAGTTAATGTATAAATATCAATATTATTCTTTATTTTGTTTAACACTTGGCTTATGTAGTTGGTACTCCCGAACTGGGGGCAAAATATTTACAATTGATCTTTTTGGTGTATAGACCCCTTAAGAATGATGAAATGTCCTTCTCTATCTCTGACTATAGTCTTTTGCTTAAAATCTGATATGAGGATTGCTACCCCATCTTTCCTTTGAGAACCATTCGTATGAAAGATGTTTCCCCTTCTCTTCACTTTCAGTCTGGATGTAATTTTAGGTTCCAAATGTATCTCTTGTAGACAGCACAGGGACAGCTCCTGTCATCTTATCCAAACTGCAACCTTGTGCCTTTTCATGGGAGCATTTAGTCAGTTCATGTTGAGAGTGATTATGGAAACATATGTATTTTCTTTTTGTTTGTTTTTTTTTTTAAGATTTTATTTATTTATTTGACAGAGATCACAGGTAGGCAGAGAGGCAGGCAGAGAGAAAGGAAGGGAAGCAGGCTCTCTGCTGAGCAGAGATCCCGATGCAGGGCTTGATCCCAGGACCCTGAGATCATGACCTGAGCCAAAGGCAGAGGCTTGAACCTACTGAGCCACCCAGGTGCCCCGGAAAAATATGTTTTAATTGACATCATTTTTCTTGTGAAGTCCTTGTTTCTATACCTTGTCTCTATAAATTTCTGTTTTATGTCACTCTTGTGTTCTTCCATCTTTTTTAGAAACCCCCCCTCATTTATTTATTTATTTTCAGCATGACAGTTTTCATTGTTTTTGCACAACACCCAGTGCTCCATTCAATATGTGCCCTCTCTATTACCCTCCAACTGGTTCCCCAACCTCCCACCCCCCACCCCTTCAAAGCCTTCAGGCTGTTTTTCAGAGTCCATAGTCTCTCATAGTTCATCACTCCTTCCAATTTCCCTCAACTTCCTTCTCCTCTCCATCTCCCCATGTCCTCCATGTTGTTATGCTCCAGAAATTAGTGAGACCATATGATACTTGACTCTCTCTGCTTGACTTATTTCATTCAGCATAATCTCTTCCAGTCCCATCCATGTTGCTACAAAAGTTGGGTATTCATGATTTCTGATGAATACTCCATCGTGTATATGGACCACATCTTCCTTATCCATTCGTCCATTGAAGGACATCTTGGATACTTCCACAGTTTGGCGACTGTGGCCATTGCTGCTATAAACACTGGAGTACAGATGGCCCTTCTTTTCACTACATCTGTATCTTTGGGGTAAATACCCAGCAGTGCAATTGCAGGGTCATAGGGAAGCTCTATTTTTAATTTCTTCAGGAATCTCCACAGTGTTTTCCAGAGTGGCTGCACCAACTTGCATTCCCACCAACAGTGGAAGAGGGTTCCCCTTTCTCCACAACCTCTCCAACACACGTTGTTTCCTGTCTTGCTAATTTTGGCCATTCTAACTGGTGTCAGGTGGTATCTCAATGTAGTTTTAATTTGAATCTCCCTGATGGCTAGTGATGATGAGCATTTTTTTATGTGTCTGAGAGCCATTTGTATGTCTTCTTTGGAGAAGTGTCTGTTCATATCTTCTGCCCATTTTTTGATATGCTTATCTGTTTTTGTGTTTTAAGTTTGAGAGTTCTTTATAGATCCTGGATATCAACCTATTGTCTGTACTGTCATTTGAAAATATCTTCTGCCATTCCGTAGGATGCCTTTTTGTTTTGTTGACTATTCCTTTGCTGTGCAGAAGCTTTTGATCTTGATGAAGTCCCAAAAGTTCATTTTCGCTTTTGTTTCCTTGGCCTTTGGAGACATACCTTGAAAGAAGTGGCTGTGGCTGATATCAAAGAGGTTACTGCCAATGCTCTCCTCTAGGATTCTGATGGATTCCTGTCTCACATTGAGGTCTTTTATCCATTTCGAGTTTATCTTTGTTGACAGTGTAAGAAAATGGTCTAGTTTCATTCTTCTACAGATAGCTGTCCAGTTTTCCCAGCACCATTTCTTGAAGAGACTGTCCTTTTTTCCATTGTATATTTTTCCTGTTTTGTCGAAGATTATTTGACCATAGAGTTGAGGTTCCATATCTGGGCTCTCCACTCTGTTCCACTGGTCTATGTGTCTATTTTTATGCCAGTACCACGCTGTCTTGGTGATCACAGCTTTATAGTACAGCTTGAAATCAGGTAACGTGATGTCGCCAGTTTTGTTTTTGTTTTTCAACATTTTCTTAGCAATTCGGGGTCTCTTCTGATTCCATACAAATTTTAGGATTATTTGCTCCAGCTCTTTGAAAAATACTGGTGGAATTTTGATCGGAATGGCATTAAAAGTATAGGTTGCTCTAGGCAGTATAGACATTTTAACAATGTTTATTCTTCCGATCCAAAAGCATGGAATGGTCTTCCATCTTTTTGTGTCTTCTTCAATTTCTTTCATGAGTGTTCTGTAGTTCCTCGAGTACAGATCCTTTACCTCTTCAGTGAGGTTTATTCCCAGGTATCTTATGGTTCTTGGTGCTAGAGTAAATGGAATCGATTCTCTCATTTCCCTTTCTGTGTTTTCACTGTTAGTGTATAAGAAAGCCACTGATTTCTGTACATTGATTTTGTATCCTGCCACGTTACTGAATTGTTGTATGAGTTCTAGTAGTTTGGGGGTGGAGTCTTTGGGGTTTTCCATATAAAGAATCATGTCCTCTGTGAAGAGAGAGAGTTTGACTTCTTCCTTGCCAATTTGGATACCTTTTATTTCTCTTTGTTGTCTGATTGTCGTTGCTAGGACTTGTAATACTATGTTGAACAAGAGTGGTGAGAGTGGGCATCCTTGTCGTGTTCCTGATCTCAATGGGAAAGCTGCAAGCTTTTTCACATTGAGGATGAAATTTGCTATGGGTCTTTCATAGATCGATGTTATGAAGTTCAGGAATGTTCCCTCTATCCCTATACTTTGAAGCGTTTTCATCAGGAACGGATGCTTGATTTTGTCAAATGTTTTTTCTGCATCAATTGCGAGGACCATGTAGTTCTTCTTTCTTCTCGTATTGATTTGTTCAATCACACTGATTGATTTGCGAATGTTGAACCATCCTTGCAACCCAGGGATGAATCCCACCTGGTCATGGTGGATAATCTTTTTTTTGTTTTTAATTAATTTATTTATTTTTATTTGTTTATTTACAGCATAACAGTGTTCATTGTTTTGGCATCACACCCAGTGCTCCATGCAGTACGTACCCTCCCTATTACCCACCACCTGGTTCCTCAACCTCCCACCCCCCCAACCCCCCCGCCGCCCCTTCATAACCCTCTGGTTGTTTTTCAGAGTCCATAGTCTCTCATGGTTCATCTCCCCTTCCAGTTTCCTTCAACTCCCTCTCCTCCTCTCTTCTCTTATTGATTTGTTCTATCACATTGATTAATTTGCGAATTTTGTACCAACCTTGCAACCCAGGGATGAATCCCACCTGGTCATGGTGGATAATCTTTTTAATGTGCTGCTGGATCCTGTTTGCTAGGATCTTGTGGAGAATCTTAGCATCCATATTCATCAGTGATATTGGTCTGAAATTTTCCTTTTTGGTAGGGTCTTTTCCTGGTTTGGGGATCAGGGTAATTCTGGCTTCATAAAAAGATTCTGGAAGTTTTCCTTCTGCCTCAATTTTTTGAAACAGCTTCAGAAGAATTGGTGTTATTTCTTCTTTGAATGTTTGGTAGAATTCCCCAGGGAATCCTTCAGGTCCTGGGCTCTTGTTTTTTGGGAGGAAACACCCCCTCTTAATATTTCTTGTAGTGCTGGCTTGCCGGTCACATATTCTTTTAATCCTTTCTGGTTTTGGAAGCTCTTTTTCTCTCCATCCATTTTGAATGTCCATCTTGATGGATAAAGCATTCCTGTCTGCATGGTCTTCATATTTAGTAAGCTGAATATGTCTTGCCAACCCTTTCCTGATTGCCACATCTTTGTAGACAGGTCTGACATTATTCTGATGGACTTTCCTTTGTAAGTAAAGAATCTTCCCCCTAGCTCTTCTTAGGAATGCTTGTCTAAAGTTATGATTCATGAATTTCACAATCAAATGTCTGGGGGTCTTCCTAGATTCGTTGAACTCGGGACCTTTCTGCCTATAGGACAGGAACATTTTTCCATTCCCCAGATAAGGGAAATTTTCATCCAGAATTTCTTCAACTATATTTTCTAGTCTTCTCTCTTTCTCCTCCCTCTCAGGGATCCCAATAATTCTGACATTGGAACATTTCATGGTATTACTTATTTTGTTTTCATGAATTCTAAGCTGTTTGTCCAGGCCTCCTCCTGATCCTTCTTTTCTTTCAGTTTATCTTCTATATCACTAATTCAATCTTCTGTCTCTCTTAACCTATCTGTTAGAGAATTTAGATTATATTGCATCTCAGGGTCTCCTATATCTCTCCCATCTTATCCCTCCTGTGAGACACAACTATTATTTTATAATTGTTACCTAAATATTAAGAGATAAGATAGGATTAAATTTAAATAATCATTTAATATAAAGCTACCTGCATCAATATATGGAACATCTAAGTTAAGGCAGAAAATTGGAAGAATTCATTTAAATATCTGAATCTTTGTTTATCATCTGTAGACATCTGTAAACATATTGGATGGTTATGGGAACCTCAAGAGCCATTGATCAGGATTAAAGAAAATTTATTCCTGGAACAAATCTTGATACATGTCAGGTTCCATCCACTGGAGATGGTCAATGAAAATGTATAGTTCTATCTTCTCTTCCATGTATGGACCTTGTTTGTGTTCGAGACTTAGTTCTCCAACTCACTAAGAAAACATCTTCTTTCCCTTTTTCTCAACCAAATATAGTCAGTAATGCTGATGCCAAACCCAAAAGTTCTGGTGAAGTTTAAAAGACTGAGTCAGTACAAGTCCTTTGCAAATAGTGTAAATTGATTAGTTTCATTATATCATTGGGTAAAATAAAAATATAAGGGGAATTAATCTATTTTACATAAAAATATAGAGCTTGATAGTAGTTATTAAGGAGGGCATGTATTGCATGGAGCACTGGATGTGGTGCATGAACAATGAATCTTGGAACACTGAAAAAATAAAATTAAAAAAAAATTTAAAAATTAAAACATAAATAAATAATAAAAGTCATTCTCCCACTACTCATTCCTCTTGATGACCAAGGGAAATATTTCAAATTATTCTACATTTTTTTCCATACTTCCTCACCATTTTAAATAATATGCTTATGTTGTAATGCTTGATTCCTATATCCCAAATCCATATCATTTGTAACTTGGGCCACTCTGGATGACATGTCACTCCCTCCCTACATTATTGAACTGCTCCTCTTCCCTGTCTTCCATCCTCTCAACATAGTTACATTCCACTTTATGTTTGAGGACATGCAATGATGACATTCTACCATCTTCTAGATTTTATAGTTTGCATATAAAAGATATAACAATATTGTGAAACATGATGCTATTTGATATGGGTCACCTCATATATTTTTTCTCATATTACCATAATTTCTCTTAAGAATATTTTAGCATATTTATCTAGCTGATATTGGAGTTATCAAAAAAATTTTAAGAATATATTTAGTATTTTCAAGAAAATATTATTTAATAAACTATTTCTCAGTTATTTTTCTGTTTCCCTTGCATCCTCTTTGAACATTGCAACTAATATAATGGTTCTGAAAAAAAAGGTTTTAATAATAATATTCACCTCACAATAAATAAATATATTTGCCAAAAATAAATCAATGCCATATGGATTTATAAGAATGCCTATAATTCTGTGATGGGTCATTTTACATTATTCCTCTCACTCTCCTAAATGTAAACTTCTATGTTTGGATGCTACTTTTTGTAGCTTTTCATCAATTTATCTTTTAAAACTTTCATTAAATTCATTATATTAATTACTATTCTTTATTTCCCATTAGTGTTTTTTTTTTTAATTTGGTGCTTCATTTTGTATAATACATGACATTTTTGCTTCAGATTTAAAAACTTCTCATATTTGTCTGAAGACATCAGCTTTTTTGTAAAGGTTTCTTACTTTTATCCCAGTCATTTTTAACTCAATGTGTGTGTATTCGTGTGTGTGTGTGTGTGTGTGTGTGTGTGTGTGTGTTTGTGTGTATATCTATCTTTCCTATAAAGATTTCTTTAACAGTCTGATGGCTTTGGTCCTAGAAAAGTATGAGAGACTAAAGCACTACAATTTTTTCTAGGCATAACATGCTGGGCTTTACTCACTAATGGTATGTCTTCTGGAGAAGGTTCTCCCCACTCATTATCACCTAGACATTCTCAAAATGTAGTTTCTTCCCCTTTTAAATGTCAATCCTTAAAATTTCTTCACCCAAAATGTTCTTAACATTTTTATCTCTAATCCTCTCTCTGTTCCCATTCCCACTTTATTTAAAATCATACAGGTTTACTTCTTTATTATTAGTTGAATTTTATAACAGGGGGTAATACGTCTTTGGGTTAAAATCTCACACTTATCTAGAAATGGAAAGAGTTTTAAAATAAAAAACGGGAGGGAAAAAGGAATGAGTAAAGAAAAGTGACAGTGCAATGCATGATTTTATATAGCTAATGAGAAGCAGATAGAACACATCTTTTTAGAAAATTTGAACTGTCATGGAAGCTCAAAAAATTGGAAAACAGTTTCGCAATGAAAGAGTTTCTTTAAATTAGATAATTTAAATTTTGAAAGATGGAGAAGAAGAAATCAGGTTTACATAAATTATACTTGACAATAGTTATTCATTGTAGATTTCTGGGAAAATAGATGGACATAATTATGGTTAAGATCTAAAAAACCTGATTTGACAAGTTTTTTGGGGGGAATTACAAAAAAAGAGTATATTCTGCAGCATGACTTTACAAGCTACTAGACTTTTGGAAATATTGGGGCTTAATCATAAAAAATCATTGCCTCAGGATCATAAAATGTATTCAAGTATGGGTCTGTAATATACACATTTACATTGATTTACAATGCATACATAAAAAGAGTAAGTTCTGGAGATATAAATTAACAGAAAAATAAAAATATATGCATCTTAATAAAGTCATTACAGAAATATATTACTATTACAAATTTACAATTTCTGTGACATATTTTGTAGACAAATGTATGCCTCATCAAAATTTTATCTATGAGGCAAAAAACTGACTAATTTGTTTTCTCAATGTATGTGTTATTTTTTTTAACATCTGTAAGTTTTCCTGAATAAATCATGGTAGAACTAAAATAACGAGTTAATAAGAGATTATCTTTCTGTACTTAATATGTGTCTCTCTTTAGGGAAAACTAAAGTAATGTCCTTTGGAAAATATTAACCAAACATCAACTGATTTCTTCTTTTTGGGGTTATTCCCACCATCAAGAATTGGCCTGTTTTTCTTCATTCTCAGTTTTCTCATTTTCCTAATGGCTCTGTTTGGAAACCTGTCCATGATCATCCTCATCCTCCTGGACACCCATCTTCACACACCCATGTATTTTCTACTTAGTCAGCTCTCCCTGATGGACCTGAGCTTCATCTCCACCATTGTCCCCAAGATGGCTTCTGATTATCTCTCTGGAAAGAAATCTATTTCTTTCATTGGGTGTGGAATTCAGAGTTTCTTCTTCATTACTTTAGCTAGTGCAGAAGGATTAATATTGGCCTCTATGGCCTATGATCGTTACATGGCAATTTGTTTTCCTCTCCATTATCCCATTCGTATGAGCAAAAGAGTATGTGTGTTGATGATAACAGGATCTTGGATCATGGGCTCAATCAACTCCTGTGCCCACACTGTGTATGCGCTCCATATACCCTACTGTCGATCCAGAACCATCAATCATTTCTTCTGTGATGTCCCTGCCATGTTGACGCTGGCCTGCATGGACACCTGGGTCTATGAATACACAGTGTTTGTGAGCACCACCCTCTTCCTTGCATTTCCTTTCATTGGCATTGCATGTTCCTATGGCCGAGTTCTCCTTGCCATCTGCCGTATGCAGTCAACAGAAGGGAGAAAGAAGGCCTATTCGACCTGCAGTACCCACCTCACTGTGGTGACTTTTTACTATGCACCCTTTGTTTACACTTATCTACGCCCAAGATCCTTTCAATCTCCCAGAGAGGACATGGCCCTGGCCGTCTTCTATACCATCCTGACCCCAATGCTCAACCCCATAATCTACAGCCTGAGAAAAAAGGAGGTGATGGGGGCCCTGAAAAGAGTGATTCTGAGGTTCTGCTATGTAGAAATATAACAAAGTTCCCACTAGTTCTGTTACTTAGAAGTATATTAATTTCACCTTGTATACTCCTTAAGAGCAATGCCATTCCAGGATTGAATACAGGGATCGTATTAACCTAGAAAACTAAAATAATTGATATTTACCAAAATAATGACATATCCCAAACACTCCTTTTGTTTTCTATCTGGTAACTTGTTAATAAATGTAAAGAGCATACATTTTCCCTTAACTTGTGTGTAAAAAGGTTTTATTAGTACATTGAAATGACATTGGAAGTAGTACAACTTGATGGTATTCTTAATTATAATAGTTCTAATATACTTAGGATACCTTCCTGAGTGGCTAAAATAAAGAGAATGGAACAAGAAATATTATAATATATATAAATATGTAAGTTTAATTTCAAATAAAGTTTACACTTGACTAGTCAATATTGATTCTCTTCTTTCCTGATTTTCAGGGGAAATGATACAACAATTAGCCAAAGTCCTCTGCATGGAATTAGATATCTTTATAAGTTTATCTATTTTATGAGCAGGACGCTGGAAGTACCTAGAAGAAATCTAAGAAAGCAATTTACCAGGGATCTACATTGTTAGGATAAATAATTATGATTGTGAAGATGTAAATGGACTATGGAAAATTGAAAGCCATTTTCTAAAAGTATTGATAGGATTTATGTACTATTTTGTGAAGATTAATCAATCAGATCCACTCCCCAGTGATAGTTGAAAACCCTCATATTTACAGCCCAAAAAGTTATTATTAACATTTCAAAAGACAATTCCTTTTATGAGCATTCCATTATATATTTTGTGCTCTTATTTTTTTTAAAGATTTTATTTATTTGACAGAGAGAGACACAGAATGAGTGGGAACACAAGCAGGGGGGAGTGGGAGAGGGAGAAGTAGGCTCCCCACTGAGCAGGGAGCCCAATGCAGGGCTGGATCCTAGGACCTTGAGATCATGACCTGAACAGAAGACAGACGTTTAATGACTCAGCCACCCAGGTGCCCCCATTTCGTGTTTTTATAATTCCACTGAACCACATTTGTGGGTTGGTTTGGTGTGACACTCTCTGCACCACTATTTCTAATAGATATGCCTCTTTAGGTACTAGTTTACAAATGTCCTACTACTACATGTAGCTTATCTCTACAACTGGATACTATGGACAAATTACCATCACTGTTTGGGGGATAATTCTACTCTACCCTTTATGTTATGAGGTCAGTTGTGAACATGGAAGCTAGAATAAACAGGCAAGAAGTCCTGTATTACCCAAAGCATCATGGATGACTGATATTAGAATTGAAAATAAGTATTATTTCCTCAAAATAAAAGATCCACATGTAAGAAGATATATTATGAATGTGTGTATTTTTATAGTAAAACTAAGTAAGTCTTTATAGATTTCTTGACTCTTAACTGATTAAAAGCTTGATTTTCAGATGGCATAAATATGACTTATCACCTAATATATGATGGAAATTTTTCTCTTCGAAAAAAGCTGTATGATAATATAATAATGTTTTCAAAAAGGAAGTGCTTAAATTGCAAGATTAGCCTTTTACTACATAGTTCACTTTCAAAATTGGGAACAAATAACATATTCATTGCTTAATATCAATGACCAAACATTCATCAAACATTTACTCTTTATTAAAAGTGTTTTCTGGTTGATTAAATTGGGATTTGAAATGTTATTATCTAAGGTTCTTAACTGAAATGAATTCATTTCTAAACAGAAATCAATTAAGATCAACTTAAGGGGGGCACCTGGGTGGCTCAGTGGGGAGCCTTCGGCTCAGGTCATGATCTCAGGGTCCTGGGATCGAGCCCCACATCGGGCTCTCTGCTCAGCAGGGAGCCTGCTTCCTCCTCTCTCTCTCTCTCTGCCTGCCTCTCTGCCTACTCATGATCTCTATCTGTCAAATAAATAAATAAAGTCTTAAAAAAAAAGATCAACTTAAGGGGCAAATATATTTTTTAAAAGTGACTTTCAGACTCTTCAGAAATGCTGACCCAATGATGTATTCATATTTCACAACCAGAATAAATTTCCAACATATGCCTGAGAATGACTCACAACTCGCACAATTCAGAGCTCAAAATCATATGATGGGCTCCTCTGAAAACTTGGTGAATTGTAGTATATGCTACTCATTCTTCTTCTGCTGTTTATTTAGTGAAGTGTATATCTCTTTCTTTTTAGAGATACCCACTCCAAAGTTGAATTTTGAGATTAAATAATCTAATGGAAAATATGAACATATGCATTTTCCATAACTAAGAGTCAGACAAGGAAGTGACAGGTACTAGCAGAGATAGCAGAAGTTTTGCTTTCTAAGACATGTCAAGAGAGAGGTCAGACACAAGAAGAATGGTCAATGTTCTTTGAACTTTCTGTTGAAACAAGGGTCCATGGTTTCTATTATTTTTTTACAGCTCTATTCTGTAGGTTGAATATTCAAGAAATTTGCATTTCAAATTATACAAATGTGATTATCTATTTAAAAACCTGTATTTTGTGTTTCAAATACACCCAAATGTTTATAGCAGCATTACCAACAATAGCCAAATTATGGAAAGAACCCATATGCCCATAAACTGATGAATGTATAAAGAAGATATGGTATATATAAACACACAATGTAATAATACTCATTCATCAAAAAGAAATGAAATCCTGCCATTTATAATGACATGGATGGAGCTAGAGTGTACTATACTATGTGAAACAGGTTAGTCAGAAAAAGGCAAATACCATATGATTTCTCTCATGGGTAGAATTTAAGAAACAGACCAGATGAACATAAGGGAGGAAAAATTAGAGGAGGCAAACCAAAAGATATTCTTAGCTTTAGAGAGCAAACTGAAGGTTGATGGAGGGGGAGGGTGTGGGGAAGTGTTAAATGGGTGGTGGGTATTAAATAGGGCTCTTGTGATGGGCACTGGGTGCTGTATATGAGTGATGAATCACTAAATTCCTCTCCTGAAACCAATATTACTCCCTATGTCAACTAAGTAAAATTTAAATAAAAACTTGAAAAAATAAAATCCTGTATTATTTAATAAAATAATTAATTTGATAGAAAATAGAATTTTAAACAAATATATTGAAATCTTATTGTTATTTAGGTTTCTTATGCTTAAATGATTTCAAATATATATGCAACTACATGCAATTCATGTAAGTAGGAGTCTATTTTCTTCTAAACATTATTAAGAAAAAAAGAATTTCAATGCAATTTAAATAATGTCATTATTTCTATTTTTTTAAGATTTATTTACTTATAAGAAAGAGAGAGAATGCATTAATGGGAGGGAGAAAGAATTTGAGGAGACACTGAGCTGAGTACAGAGCCTGACTTAGGACTTGATTTCACAACCATGAAATCACAACGTGATCAAAACCAAGAGTTGTTGGCTCAACCAACTGTGCAACCCAGGCACCACATCATCCTTTCTATTTTAAATTGACTGGATACTTTTAACAGATACTATGTTCCTTTACACTAGTGATCTGAATTTGAATATTTGATTTTTATTCTCCCTGATTTCTTCATGTTTTTCTACAGATTTTTGTCCTCATTTTACTCAGTCCCCACCCCCTGACCTTGAGAAACATCAATGTATCTTATATATCAATAAACTTGTTTTTTTCTATTGCTTTGTCTTGTCTTCCACATATGAGATCATTTGGCATTTGTCTTTCCCTGCCCAACCTTCCTCACCTAGCATAATATCTTCAAGGTCGATCCATGTTGTCATAGATGACAAAATTTCATTCTTTATATAAATGTATTTAAATATACTCTATATATTTTATGTATTTATACATATTTTCCTTATTTATTCATCCATCAATGGATATATAGGTTGGTTTCATATCTTGGATGGTATGATTGTCCCATTTCTAATTTTATGAGGAAACTCCATACTTTTTAAAATATATATAGTGAATAGACCAGCTTATATCCCCAAAAACAGTGTACAAAGATTCCTATTTATCAACATTTTCACCGACATTTCCATTTCCCTCTTTTTGATAATAGCTATTCTAAATGTGGAAGGTTATATCTCATTTCAGTTTTATTTACAATTTTCAGACCAATTATGACATTGATCATCTTTTTCTATAATTTTTTGTACATTTGCCATTGGTATGTCTTCTTTGCTAACCAATCTCTATTCATGTCTCCGCCAATTTTATAATAAAATTTTTGCTTGAATTATATGTGTTATTTTTATATCTTGTCTTCTACTCCTTATTACACATATGGTTTGCAAGTGTCTTCTCATATTCATTGGTTTGCATTTTAATTTTGTTGATAATATTTTTTGTTTTGCCGATTTTTAGTTTGATATACTCTTACTTGTTTACTTCAACTTTTGTCCTTATTGACTTTAGTGTAAGACACAAAAACTTATATAAACCTGTAAAGAAGCTAATCTCTTTTTTCTTTAGGAATTTTAATGGTGGCTTTGTCTTTAATCCATTGTAAATCAATTTTATGTATGGTTTAACATAATGGTCCAGTTTCACTATTTTGCATCTGGCTCTTCAGTTTTCTCAACTGAAAAATACATAGATTATTCATTTACTGCATTGATTGTCCTTTCTCCAAAGTCTATTCTTGAATTCTTTGTTGTAAGTAAATTGCCAGTATATTCGTGAGTTTATTTCTGGTCTTGGGTTCCTTACTCTTTCTCATCCTTTAGAATGCACTGAATACTGTGGGGCTTCGCCATGCTCACAGTTTTGTATCTTCTGGAAATGTATGCATCTACTCCACACTGTTCAGGAAGCATAGAGGGTATTTTAGGATCCTTGTTTATTTTTATTTATTTTTTTAGTAATTTTATTTTTTTCGGTGCTCCAAGATTCATTGTTTATGCACCATATCCAGTGCTCTATGCAATATGTGCCCTCCTTAATACTCACCACCAGGCTCACCTATCCACCCAAACACTCCTCTCCAAATAGTCAGTTTGTTTCTCAGAGTCCACAGTCTTTCATGGATCATCTTCCCCTCTGATTTCCCCCAACTCACTTCTCTTCTCCTTCTCTCAATGTCCTCTGTGTTATTCCTCATTCTCCACAAGTAAGTGAAACTTTATGACAATTGACTCTCTCTCTGCTTGACTTACCTCATTCAGCATAATCTCTTCAAATACTTTCCATTTGGATACAAATGTTGGGTACTCATCCTCATTGATAGAGGCATAAAACTCCATTGTATATATGGACCACATCTTCTTTATCCATTCGTCTGTTGAAGGACATCTTGGTTCTTTCCACAGTTTGGTGATTGTGGCCATTGTTGCTATGAACATTGGGGTATATATGGCCCCTCCTTTCACTGCATCTGTATCTTTGGGGTAAATAGCCAATAGTGTAATTGCAGGGTCATAGTGTAGCTCTATTTTTAATTTCTTAAGGAATCTCCACATTGTTTACAAAAGTGGATGTGCCAAAATGCATTCCCACCAACAGTGTAAGAGTGATACCCTTTCTCCTCATGTTCTCCAACACTTTTTCTTTCCTGTATTATTAATTTTGGCCCTTCTAAGTGGTGTAAGGGAGTATCTCAATGTCATTTTGATTTGAATCTTCCTGATGGCTAATGATGATGAACATGTTTTCATGTGTCTGTTAGCCATCTGGATGTCTTCTTTGGAGAAGTGTCTTCTTCCCATATTTTGGTATGCTTATCTGTTTTTTAGGTGTTGAGATAAGGAGTTCTTTATAGATCTTGGATATCAGCCCTTTGTCTATGGTGCAATTTTCAAATATCTTCTCCCATTCCGTGGGTTGTCTCTTAGTTTTGTTCACTGTTTCCTTTGCTGTGCAGAAGCTTTTGAACTTGACGAAGACCCAAAAGTTCATTTTTGCTTTTATTTCCTTTGCCTTTGGAGACATATCTTGAAAGAAGTTGCTGTGGCCTATGTCAAAGAAGTTACTGGCTATGTTCTCCTCTAAGATTTTAATGGATTCCTGCCTCACGTTGAGGTATTTTGTCCATTTCGAGTTTATCTTTGTGTATGGTAAAAGGGAATGGTAGAGTTTCATTCTTCTACACATAGCTGTCCAATTTTCCCACCACCATTTATTGAAGAGACTCTCTTTTTTCCACTGTATATTTTTCCCTGCTTTGTCAAAGATTATTTGACGATATAGTTGAGGGTCCATATCTGGGCTCTCTACTTCATTCCACTGGTCAATGTGTCTGGTTTTGTGTCAGTACCCTGCTGTCCTGGTGATCACAGTTTTGTAGTAAAGCTTGAAATCAGGCAACATAATGCCCCAGTTTTCTTTTTCTTTTTCAACATTTCCTTAGCAATTCATGGTCTCTTCTGGTGCCATACAAATTAGGATTGTTTGCTATAGTTCTTTGAAAAATGCCAGTGGAATTTTAATCCAAATGGCATTGAAAGTCTAGATTGCTCTAGGCAGTATAGACATTTTAACAATGTTTATTCTTCCAATCCATGGGCATGGAATGGTCTTCTATTGTTTTGTGTATTCTTCAGTTTCTTTCATGAGGTTTCTGTAGTTCCTTGAGTACAGATCCTTAACCTCTTTGGTTAGGATCCCAAGTATCTTATGGTTCTTGGTGCTACAGTAAATGGAAACAATTCTTTAATTTCACTTTCTGCATTTTCATTGTTGTGTATAAGAGAGCAACTGATTTTTGTACATTGATTTTGTTTCCTGCCACATTACTGAATTGCTCTATGAGTTCTAGTCATTTGGGGGAGTAGTCCTTTGGGTTTTCCATATAAAGTATCAATGTCTTCTGCGAAGAGAGAGATTTGGACTTCTTCCCTGCCAATCTGAATACCTTTTATTTATTTTTGTTGCCTGATTGCTGTTGCTAGGACTTCTAGCACTATATCAAACAAAAGTCGTTACTGGGCATTCTTGTCCTGTTTCTGATCTGAAAGGGAAGGAAAGGGAAGGCTGCCAGCTTTTTCCCATTGAAGATGATATTCACTGAGGGTTTTTCATAAAAAGATTTTATGAAGTTGATGAATGTTCCCTCTATCCCTGTACTTTGAAGGTTTTAAATCATGAATGGATTCTGTATCTTGCCAAATACTTTTTCTGCATAAATTGAGAGGACCATGTGGTTCTTCTCTCTTCTCTTATTGATTTGTTCTATCACATTGTTTGATTTCCAAATGTTGAACCACACTTGAAACCCAGGGATAAATCCCACCTGGTCATGGAGGATAATATTTTAAATGTACTGCTGGATCCTATTAGCTAGGATCTTGTTGAGAATCTTAGCATCTATGTTCATCAGGGATGTTGGTCTGAAATGCTCCTTTTTGGCGGGTTCTTGTCCTGGTTTTGTAATCATGTAATGCTGGCATCATAAAAAGGGTCTGGAAGTTTTCCATCTGTATCAAATTCTGGAACAGCTTCCAGGGAATAGGTATTATTTCTTCCCAGGTAATCCATCAGGTCCTGGGATCTTGGTTTTTTTGGAGGTTCTTGATCAGTTCTTTAATCTACTTAATACTTATTGGTCTTTTCAAATTTTCAATTTCATCCCAATTGTGTTTTAGAAGTTTGTAAGTTTCCAGGAATGCATCCATAATCTCTACATTGCTTAACTTATTGGCATATAGCTGTTGGTAATAATTTCTGATGATTGTTTCTATTTCCTTGGTGTTATCTGTGATCTCTCTGTTTTCACTCATAATTTATTAATTTGGATCCTTTCTCATTTATTTTAGATTAGTTAGGCCATGGTTTATTGATCTTATTAATTCTTTTGAAGAACCAACTTCCAGTTTCTTTGATGTGTTTTACTGAATCTCTAGTTTCTATCTCATTGATCATTCCTCTAATCTTGATTATTTCCCATCTTTTGAGTGGGGTTAGTTTAATTTGTTATTGATTCTCCAGTTCTTTAAGGTGTAGAGAGAGCTGGTATATTATAGATTTTTCAATTTTTTGATGAAGGCTTGGATGGCTATATATTTTCCCCTTAAGACCGACTTTGCTATAAGTTTTAGACTGAAGTATCTTCATTCTTATTGATTTCTGTGAAATGTTTAAGTTCTTCTTTGATTTCCTGGTTGATCCAAGCATTCTTAAGCAAAGTGGTCTTTAGCTTCCAGGTATTGGAATTTCTTCCAAACTTTTCCTTGTGGTTGAGCTCCTGTTTCAAAGCATTGTGATCTGAGAATATGCAGGGAATAATCTCAATCTTTTGGTATCAGTTGAGCCCAGATTTGTGACCCAGTATGTGGTCTATCCTGGAGAAAGTTCCATGTGCACTCGAGAAGAATGAGTAGTCTGTTGTTTTAGGAAGGAGTGTTCTGTATCTATCTGTGAGGTCCATCTGGTCCAATATGTCATTCAATACTCTCATTTATTTACTGATTTTCTGCTTGGATCATGTGTCTATAGCTGAGAATTGTGGGTTAATATCCCCTACTATTAATGCATTCATATCTACATGACCCTAACTTGATTAACAGTTGTCTTAGGTAGTTGGCTGCTCCCATATTGGGGGCATAAATATTTACAATTTTTACATCTTATTATTGAATAGACCCTCAAAGAATGATGTAGTGTCATTCTGTACCTCTAACTACAGTATTTAGTTTAAAATCTAATTTATCTGATATGACAATTTCTATCCCAGCCTTCTTTTGTGGCCCATTGGCATGAAAGATCATTCTCCATCCCTCACTTTCAGTCTGGATATATCCTTAGGTTCAAAATGGGTCTCTTGTAGACAACATATGGATGGGGAGATATGTCTTTATTAACATCATGTTTCTTGTGAAGTCCTTGTTTCTATAGGTTGTCTCCATAAATTTCTGTTCAATGACATTCTTGGGTTTTTCCCCCTCTTTTCTAGAGCCCCCTTAATATTTCTTGTAGTGCTGGCTTAGTGGTCACATACTCTTAAACCTTGCTGGTCTTGGAAGCTCTTTATCTCTACACCCATTTTGAATGTCAGTCTTGCTGTATAAAATATTCTTGGCTGCATGTTCTTTTCATTTAGTGGCCTGAATACATCTTTCCAGACCTTTCTGGATTGCCAGTTTTCTGTGCACAGGTCTGACATCATTCTGATGGCCATTCCTCTGTACATAAGGAATCTTTCCCCCTAGCTGCTTTCAAGAGCTCCCATCTAAAATTATGATTCATAATTTTCACCATCAGGTGTCTTGAGACCTTTCTAGATTTTATGATCTTGGGGGGACATGTTTCTGCCTCTAGGACATGGACCTGGCTCCATTCCCCAGATTGTGAACATTTTCATGGATAATTTGGTTAACTATATCCTCTAATCTTCTTTCTCCTTCCCCTCAGGGATACAAGTAATTCTGATGTTGGAACATGTCATGGAATCATTTATTTCCCTAATTCTGGTTTTGGGTTTTTTTTTGAAGATTTTATTTATTTCTTTATTTAACAGACAGTGATCACAAGATGGCAGAGAGGCAGGCAGAGTGGCTTTCACTTCTGCCTTATGCAATTCCATTTTTTCATTAATGGTTTTCTGCAACCTAGCCATCGTCTGGATAATTGTTAGCCTGAATTCCCTTTCTGACATACTGTTTATGTCCATATCTAATAGATCTGATGGAAAAGGCACAGTCTCTGAATTGTTCCTCTGTTGGGCATTCCACTGCCTAGTCATCTTGGTGAAAGATGGCTGAGGGAATGTCTAGCCTAATGTATTAACGGTGATCCAGGCAGGGTGCACCCTGGAATGATTTTGAGCAATCAGGTGTCCCCACCAAAAAAGAGAGCAAAAATTTTAAAAAGAGAGAGAGAGAGAAAGAGAGATACTGGGGGGGGGAATGGATAGAAGACCCACACTGAATGGGCCCTAAAGTTAAGATTTATAAAGTATACACACAAAAACACCAAAAAACAACAAAAGTAAATGACAAGAAAAAAATGAACCCAGCCAAAATGAACCCCAAGTATAAGATTTATGTACTACCAGAACAAAAACACACAGAACCACTGGCAGAAGAAAAAGATGGGAGGGTGGTTATAAATTCTCAGTGTGGGTGGGGAAGTTTATTTTAATTCCTCCTGGGTGTGTCTTGATGTCTTTGTTAAAGGACTCACCTTTCCTGAGATCAAGGGGGATTTAAACTGGTTTATATATAGGGGTAGTATTTATTGGGAAAAGCTTACCTTTATATGACTATTAAAAATAGTAATGGAAAGAAAAAAAAGAAACAGGTATATGTATCAAAAACATTCATGTTAAAAGTTATATTGGAATTTGTTATAAGGAACCTCTCATTCTGATGGTAAATAGGTTAAAATTACTTTTACAAATTAAAAAGAAGGAGAATAGGGGCGCCCAGATGGCTCAGTAGTTTAAGCCTGTGCCTTCGGCTCAGGTCATGATCTCAGGGTCCTGGGATCGAGCCCCACATCGGGCTCTCTGCTCAGTGGGGAGCCTGTTTCTCCCTCTCTCTCTGCATGCCTCTCTCCCTATTTATGACCTCTCTCTCTGTCAAATAAAAAAAAAGGAGAACAGTGGGAATCAATTAAAAATAAAAGTAGCATCTATGAAGTATACAGGTCTTACAGCAATACTGGGAGCTTAATAATCCCACCCTCTTATATTGGGGCTTACAATTTTATGGAGATCCTGTGGTGTTTGCCCTCTTTTTTTGTTCTTTTTTTGTTTTTGCTTTTGTTTGTTTGTTTTGCCTTTTTTTTTCCCCCTGGCTTTCTGGGGGAAGGTACTGCCCCTTGATTTGTTAGGCAGACTTCCTTGAGTTGAGTCCTTCTATCCCCTATCAAAGGGCTAGGCTCTGATAAAATTTGTTTTTCAGGCTTTTGTTCTCTGGAGGGTTTTGTTGTTTGTTTGTTTATTTTTTTCTCCCCTTGGAGCCTTTTGGTGGTTCTTTGGAGGTTTAGAGGAAAGCAAACTGGGCCCAGACATCTGGCGCCCAGAGAATGCCTCATTCTATTCCCCTCTGTGTGCTCCAGAGCACATAAACTCCCTGTCTGCCATCTCCCACCAGCAGATCACATCCCTAGCCTCAGTCTCAGGGGTCACAGGAGCTACTGCTTATACCCTGGTGCTACTAAACCCACCAGCAATATGAGTCCAGAGAGCTGGTTTCTGGTGGCTGTCTTTGCCCCAGCTGTCTGGGCAGGTCCAGACTGCAGGAGAGATCCCAACCAGAGATAGCATGCTGAGATTTTCCTCTAGACAGAGGCTGGGAGTGTTCAGATGATCACTGGTCCTAGAGAGCGCTGGCTAGTGCTTACCCAGGCCTCCCTCAGGGGAGGGTGTGGAGCGCAACTCAGACCCTGTTCTTTCAGTGTGTGTGCAGAGTGCAAAAGACTGTGGTTTCAGAGAGCGCTGGCTTGGTCCCCACTAGATTCTCTCATGCATGTCCCCATCCAGACGCTCTCACTTGTGTTGGTGACTCAGGCAACCAGGCCTGGATGCTTCACCTCACTCTCTCTGGCAGGGCGCTGGTGGTGGCTGTCCTGGGTCTGTGGGCTTAAATCCATGCCCCTAACCTCTTGATTGCACCAATTTCTTTTGTTAAGATCTTTTGTTCTTTTTCAGTGTTTTTAACCAAATTCCAAGTTAATGCTGGTTCCCAAACACAGGGCATTCTTGTATTGAGGTATTACTTTCCAATGGGTCACTGATTATGGCTCCCTCTCCCTTTTGTTTATCTTCCAATATCTGTCTGACATTCCCATTCCACTTTACCTGTCCACTGGCATCTTCTGTCCCCATAGAGATCCAGAAGTATATAATCCTACATCTCAGACTGTTTATATGTATGTTCAGAGTGATCTGGTAAATAACCAGCTCACTTTAGGGGACCAGTTGACACAGCATCTCCTACTTCTCCACCATCTTGCCCCTCTCAAGGCTTTTCTAGTTTTTTGAGAAAGACTTGTTTGGCTATATTCTTTCCTCTTAGAACTTCCTTTGCTGCATCCCAAAAGTTTTGAACAGTTGTGTGTTCATTTTTGTTTGTTTCCATGCATTTTTAAAATTCTTCTTTAATTCCCTGGATGACCCATTTGTTCTTTAGTAGGATGCTCTTTAGTCTCCAATTAATTGAGTTCTTTCCATATTTCCTCTTGTGATTGTGTTCAATTCTCACAGCATTGTGTTCTGAAAATATGCAGGGAAAAATTGCAATCTTTTTGTTTTGGTTGACAAGTGATTTGTGATGCCATATAAGATCTAATCTGGAGAATGATTCATGTACACTGGAGAGGAAGTTGTATTCTGCTGCTCAAGGATAGAATGTTCTGTATATATCTGTGAAGTCCATCTGGTCCAGTATGTTCATTAAAAACCATTGTTTCCGGGTTGATCTTCTCCTTAGATGATCTCTCTATTCTGTGTGTGGTGTTGAAGTCCCTTACTATTATTGTAATATAATTAATGTGTTTATTTATTTAATCTTGTTATCAATTGGTTGATGTAATTGACTGCTTTCAATTCACAAACGTAAATATTTATAGCTGTTAGATCTTCTTGTTGAACAGACCCCTAATGTATGATATAGTGTCCCCCTTCATCCTTTACTACCGTCTTTGGTTTAAAAATCAAATTTTTCTGATACAAGTACTCTTATCCTCAGCTTGCTTTTATGTCTATAATGTAGTAATTTGTTCTCAAACCCTCAGTTTCAATATGGAGGTGTGTTAGGTCTAAAACTAGTCTCTTATAGACAACATCTTGATGGTTATGCTCTTTTATCCAATGCTATACTCTGTGTCTTTTAATTGGAGCATTTATTCCATTTAAGATCAGAGTAATTATTAAAAGTTATGAATTTAGTACCACTGTATTACCTGCAAAGTCCCTGTTTCTGTATGTTTTCTTTCTTTCTTGCCTCTCTTACTTTTGGGCTCTCTTTTCAACTACTGGATCCCTATTAATATTTCTTGATCAGTGAGTTTAGTAATCACACAATTTTTTAGTTTCTGTTTGCCCTGGAAGCACTTCTTCTCTTCTTCCAATCTGAACAACAGCCTTGTTGGATAAAGTATTCTTGGCTTTTTCCCATTTATTACTCTGAATGTATCATACTGGCCCTTTCTAACCTGCCATGTCTCTGTGGATCGGTGTGCTGCCAGTCTAATGTTTCTATACTAGAATGTTAAGGACATTTTGCCTTGTGCTTCTTTCAGGATTTTTTCTTTATTTGTGAGATTTACAAGCTTCTCTATTATATGTCAGAGTGTTGATCTATTTTTATTGATTTTGAAGGTTGTTCTCTATGTCTCCTGGACTTGAATGCTTGTTTCCTTCCCCAGATTAGGAAAATTATCAGGTAGAGTTTGCTCAAATACACCTTCTGGTTCAATCTGTATCTCTCTTTCCTCGTCCTCTGGAACCCCAATAATGTTAATATTGTTTTGTTTTATTGTTTCAGTAATTTCTCAAAATGTCCTCTATTATCCACTAGATTTTTTTCTCTTTCCCTCACCTTCCTTATTTTCAATTATTTTGTTCTTTATGTCACTAAATCTTCCTTCTGCTTCTTTTTCCTAGCTGTTAGTGTCTATCTTAGACTGCATTTCACTTAATGCATTTTTCAAAAGATTTTGTTTACTTACTAGGCAGAGAAAGAGAGATTACAAGTATTCAGAGAGGCCAGAAGAGAGAGAAGAGGAATCAGGCTCCCTGCTGAGCAGAGAGCCTGATGTGGGTCTCAATCCCAGGACCCTGAGATCATGACCTGAGCTGAAGGCAGAGGCTTAACTCTCTGAGCCATCCAGGAACCCCATCAGCTAATGCATTTTTAATTTCAGCCTGATTAGATTTAGTTCTTTTGTTTCTACACTAAGGAAATCTCTAGGGTCTTTTATGTTTGTTTTGTTTGTTTGTTTGTTTTTATTTTCCCAAGCTCAATGACTGTTTTTATAATCATTTTTTTGAATTCAGGTCTGGAATTGTCCTTATATCCTTATCAATAAAATCTACAACAAAGAATATTACTCTGGTTCTTTCTTTCATTGTGAATTTCTCCTTCTAGTAATTTTGTCCAGAGAACAACTGATGAACAAGAGAACAAAATTAAAAATATCAAACATGGCCCCAGAAAATACACACTGACAATTCCAAACAGATTGAAATAATAAAAAAAGGAAAAGAGATAGAATATAATTTCAAATATGGACAAAATAGGGTGATAGACTTGACCCTGGGTGTATTTTGGTGTGTTTGTTAGGAGACACTTAACCCCAAATTTGTAAATTTGAATAAATTTATAAATTTGTAAAATTGAATAAATTTATAGGAAGCCAAAAATAAGGAACATATCTATAAAATATAAATATAAGAATGAAAAAAAAAAAACCTAGATCGAGGAGACAAGATGGCAGGGGGAGGAGGAGGAGGTGCTGTTTCAACCTGTACCCTAAAGTGAGCTGATTATCTACCAAAGAACTCCAATCACCCATGAAATCAGCCTGAGATCAGAATTATACACATCTGGATGTCTAAAGGGGCAGAAGATGCCAGTGGGCAGCTAAAGCAGAGTGGGAACATCGGACTGATATCGGAAAATAAACAAAAGATGGAGGGAGCCATCAGAAGCGACCAATTGGAAAATAATACCCCAATATGAGAGTGCCCTGCATCTGGGGACCAGCATTAACTTGGAGTCTGGTTGAAAGCACTCAAAAAGAACAAAGGATCATGCGGGGAAATTGTGGAAATCGTGGTGGCTAGGTACAGGGGCTTAAGTCCCTGGATCTAGGACAGCCTCCCCTGGCACTGAGCCAGAGAGAGTGCGGCAGAGAAACCAGGTCTTTGTCCCTGAGCCACCAGCACACTCAAGAACATGTGGGGTCTGGCTCCCATGAGGGGCTGGGAGCCTTGCCAGAGGAGAGAACGCAGGGCCCTACTATCAGGGCCTGAGATGCCCACGCTCCACACCCTCCCCTGGGAGAGGTGTGCACAGGTGCCAGCTGGGACCTCTCAGATGAGGAAAGACCAAGCACTCCCATCCTGGGCCAGTGGGAAAATCTCAGTGTGGAATCGCTGCTTGGAATCTCTCTGGCAGTCTGGAGCTGCCCAGATAGCTGCTGGTGCTGTGGTTTTGAATACAAGCAGATCATGCGTCCCCAGGGACCGTGACTCAAAGCGACACAGAACCTGCTCTGCCTGCAGCCTAAGGGGAATTTATGTGCTCTCCAGCACCCACAGGGAGCAGACTGAGGTTTCTCTCTGAGAGGCAGGTCCGGGTGCAGTTTGCTTTCCTCTTAACCTCCAAAAACAATCAAAAGCTGTCAAGGCGAGAGAAAACAGATGAACAAACATAAAAACCTCCAGAGAACAAAAGCCTGAAAAAACCGGTTTCCTCAGAGCCCACCTCCTTGAGGGGGGTGGGAGGATTACCTCAGGGAACATCACTGACTGAAAACCCACCTGGCAGCCCCCTCCCCCAGGAAACCAACCAGGAAAGGAAAAAAAAAAAAAAAGATGACAAGAGAACGACCACCGCTACTTCATAGATACAACTTTCATTTTTAACTCGTTACCACTATTCTGGTTCATTTTTTAAAATATAGATAATTTTGAACCTATTTACCATCACAGTGAGATGTCCAGTACATCAAATTCCATAATAACTTTCTAACCTGAACTTTTGATGCATACACCCATGTTTTTCTTTTGCTTTTCTATTTTTTAATATTTAAAAAAAATTTAGTTTGGTTTAGTCTTGTTTAATTTTATTTTTATTTTCTAAAATTCATATAGAGTAAAACCTCAAGGTAATCCCCTTTCCCCAATCAATGCTACCCCTATAGGTAAGCTAATTTTTAATCCCCTTTATCTTAGGAAAGTTAAGTCCTTTAACAAAGATATCAAGATACATCCAGGAAGAATCAAAATAACCTTCCTCGCCCACACTGAGAATTTATAAGCACTCTCCCATCTTTTTCTTCTGCCAGTGTTTCTGTATATTTGTGTTTATCCTGATAGTATATAAATCTTCTTCTAGGGGTACTTTTTTTTTAATTAATTTATTTATTTTTATTTGCTTATTTACAGCATAACAGTGTTCATTGTTCTGGCATCACACCCAGTGCTCCATGCAGTACGTGCCCTCCCTATTACCCACCACCTGGTTCCTCAACCTCCCACCACACCCCACCCCCTCCCGCCGCCCCTTCATAACCCTCTGGTTGTTTTTCAGAGTCCACAGTCTCTCATGGTTCATCTCTAGGGGTACTTTTTGACGAAGTTCTTCCTTTTTTTGCTTTTATATATATACGTATATATTATTTTCTCCTGTCATACTTTTATCAGTGTTTTTGTTTGTATACTTCATTAATCTTACCTTGGGGCACATTTGGGCTGAGACTTCACTTTTATCTTCCCCTTTTTCCTCTTTATCTCTCTCTACCTCTCTCTTTTCTATTTCTTTTCTTTTTTCATTCATTTGGTTGGGGAATCCTGATTGCTCAGAAGTGTTCCAGAGTGCACCTTGTCTGCACCACAGTCAATACATCCAGCTACATCTGATCAGCCATCTCTCACCAAAATGACTAGGAGGAGGAATGCTCAACAGAAGAAAAATACAGAGGATGGGCCTAATGGCTATGACATAGAGCTAATGGCTATTGACATAGACAATATGTTGGAAAGGGTATTCAGGCTAACAATTATCCAGGCAAAAGCTAGGTTGGAGAAAGCCATGGATGACCAAACAGAATTGATTAGGGCAGCACTGAAAGCCACCAGGGATGATGTTCAAAATGCTCTCAATGAGTTTCAATCTAATCTAAATTCTCTAAAAGCTAGGGTAACTGAGACAAAAGATAGAATTAGTGATCTGGAGGACAAACAGAGAGAAAGGATCAGGAGGAAGCCTGGAACAAACATCTTAGAAGCCACAAAAACAAAATCAGGAAAATAAATGATGCCATGAAAAGTTCCAACGTCAGAAGTATTGGAATCCCTGAAGGGGAGGAGAAAGAAAGAAGTCTAGAAGATATAGTGGAACAAATTGTCTATGACAATTTTCCCAGTCTCACGAAGGGAACCAGCATTCATGCATTAGAGGCAGAAGGGTTTCCCCCCAAGATTATTGATTCTCGAAAATCCTTGAGATACCTGATAGTAAGAATGAAGACTTATAACTGTAGGAAGACCCTCTTGAAAGCAGCTAGGAAAAAGAAGCTCCCTACATACAGAGGATAGCCTATTAGAATAATGTCAGACCTGTCCACAGAGACCTGGCAAAACAGAAAGGGCTGGCAAGATATATGCAGGACACTGAGAAGAACATGTAGCCAACAATACTTTCTCCAGCAAGGCTGATATTCACAATGGATGGAGAGATAAAGAATTTCCAAAACGAACAAGGCTTAAAAGAGTATGCAACCACCAAGTCGAAACTGCAGAAAATATTAAGGGGGGTTCTATAAAACAGGAAAAATCCTAAGAATATCATTGAACATAAATATAGAGACAATCTGCAGAAAGAAAGACTTCAAAGGCAACACAATGTCAATAAAAATGTATCTATCAATAATTACTCTCAATGTGAATGGCCTAAATGTGCCCATAAAATGACACAGAGTTGCAGATTGGATAAAATGAAAGGACCCATCCATATGCTGTCTACAATAGACCCATTTTGAACCCAAAGATACACCCAGACTGAAAGTGAAGGGATGGAGAAGCATCTTTCATGCCAATGGGCCTCAAAAGAAGGCTGGGGTAGCAATTCTCATATCAGATAAATTAGATTTTAAACTAAAGACTGTAGTTCAGAGATAGAGAAGGACAATACATAATTCTTAAAGGGACTATCCACCAAGATGATCTAACAATTGTAAATATCTATGCCCCCAATAGGGGAGCACCCAATTACATAAGAAAACTATTAATCAAGGTAAAGAGTCATATTGATATGAATACAATAATAGTAGGAGATCTTAATACGCCTCTCTCAGAAATAGGTCATTGAAGCAGAAAATTAATAAAGAAATAAGAGCATTGAATGAAACATTGGACCAGATGGACCTCATCGACGTATACAGAACATTCCACCCTAAAACAACAGAATACTCATTCTTGTCAAGTGCACATGGAACCTTCTCCAGAATAGACCACATACTGGGTCACAAAGCAGGACTGAACCGATACCAAAAGACTGACATTATTCCCTGCATATTCTCAGATCACAATGCTTTGAAACTGGAACTCAATCACAAGGAAAAGTTCAGAAGGAACTCAAACACCTGGAAGCTAAAGACCACCTTGCTTAAGAATGCTTGGATCAACCAGGAGATCAAAGATGAACTTAAACAATTCATGGAAACCAATGAGAATGAAGACACTTCGGTCCAAAACCTATGGGATACAGCAAAGGCGGTTCTAAGGGGGAAATACATAGCCATCCAAGCCTCCCTCAAAAACATTGAAAAATCCAGAATACACCAGCTGTCTCTACACTGTAAAGAACTGGAGAATCAACAACAAATCAAGCCAACTCCACATGCAGGAAGGGAAATAATCAAGATTAGAGCAGAGATCAATGAGGTAGAAACCGGAGATACAGTAGAACGTATCAATGAAACTAGAAGCTGTTTTTTTGAAAGAATCAATAAGATCGATAAACCATTGGTCACACTAATCCAAAAGAAAAGAGAAAGCCCAAATTAATAAAATTATAAATGAAAAGGGAGAGATCACAACAAACACCAAGGAAATAGAAACAATCATCAGAAATTGTTACCAACAGTTATATGCCAATAAGCTAAGCAACCTAGATGAAATGGATGTATTCTTGGAAAACTATAAACTCCCAAAATTGAACCAGGAACAAACTGACAAAATGAGTAGACCTATATCTAGTAAAGAGATTGAAGCAGTGATCAAAACAAGAGCCCAAGACCTGAAGGATTCCCCAAGGAATTCTACCCAAATTTCAAAGAAGAAATCACACCAATTCTCCTGAAGCTGTTTCAAAAAACTGAAGCAGAAGGAAAACATCCAGACTGTTTTTATGAAGACAGCATTACCCTAATCCCCAAAGCAGGCAAAGACCCTACCAAAAAGGAGAATTTCAGACCAGTATCCCTGATGAATATGGTTGCTAAGATTCTCCACAGGATCCTAGCAAAGAGGATCTAGCAGCACATTAAAAAGATTATCCACCATGACCAGGTGGGATTCATCCGTGGGTTACAAGGATGGTTCAACATTCGCAAATCAATCAATGTGATTGAACAAATCAATATGAGAAGAGAGAAGAACCACGTGGCCCTCTCAATTGATGCAGAAAAAGCATTTGACAAAATCCAGCATCCATTCCTGATGAAAACGCTTCAAAGTATAGGGATAGAGGAAACATTCCTGAACTTCATAAAATCAATCTATGAAAGACCCACAGCAAATATCATCCTCAATGGGAAAAAGCTTCCAGCCTTCCTGTTGAGATCAGGAACACGACAAGGATGCCCAATCTCAGTACTCTTGTTCAACATAGTATTAGAAGTCCTAGCAACAGCAATCAGACAACAAAGAGAAATAAAAGGTATCCAAATTGGCAAGGAAGAAGTCAAACTCTCTTTGCAGAGGACATGATTCTTTATATGGAAAACCCCAAAGACTCCACCCCCAAACTACTAGAACTCATACAGCAATTCAGTAGTGTGGCAGATTACAAAATCAATGTACAGAAATCAGTGGCTTTCTTATACACTAACAATGAAAATACAGAAAGGGAAATTAGAGAATCAATTCCATTTACTATAGCACCAAGAACCATAAGATATGTGGGAATAAACCTAACCAAAGAGGTAAAGGATCTGTACTCGAGGAACTACAGAACACTCATGAAAGAAATTGAAGAAGACATAAAAAGATGGAAGACCATTCCATGCTCTTGGATTGGAAGAATAAACATTGTTAAAATGTCTATACTGCCTAGAGCAATCTATACTTTTTAATGCCATTCCGATCAAAATTCCACCAGTATTTTTCAAAGAGCTGGAGCAAATAATCCTAAAATTTGTATGGAATCAATAGAGACCCCGAATTGCTAAGGAAATGTTGAAAAACAAAAACAAAACTGGCGGCATCACATTACCCGATTTCAAGCTTTACTACAAAGCTGTGATCACCAAGACAGCGTGGTACTGGCATAAAAACAGACACATAGACCAGTGGAATAGAGTGGAGAGCCCAGATATGGACCCTCAACTCTACGGTGAAATAATCTTCGACAAAACAGGAAAAAATATTCAATGGAAAAAAGACAGTCTCTTCAATAAATTGTGCTGGGAAAACTGGACAGCAATATGTAGAAGAATGAAACTTGACCATTCTCTTACACCATACACAAAGATAAACTCGAAATGGATAAAAGACCTCAACGTGAGACAGGAATCTATCAGAAGCCTTGACAGCTTTTGATGGTTTTTGGAGGTTTAGAGGAGAGCAAGCTGCACCCCGACCTTCCTCTCAGAGAGAAGCCTCAGAATGCTCTGCAGAGCTGCTGGCAGTGTAGGTTCTGAGTCATGGTCTCTGGGGATGCAGGATCTCCTCCTTGTACCCAATACCAGGGCAGTGGTGGCTGTCTGGGCAGCTCTAGACCGCCAGAGATGTTCCAAGCAGAGACCGCACACTGAGATTTTCCCACTGTTCCGGACTGGGAATGTCTGGTATTTCCAGATGCCAGAGCTCCAGGCTAGCACCTGTGAGCACCTTTCCCAGAGGAGGTTGTGGGAAGCCCGCATTTCAGGATTGCAGTCTGGCCAGGCTCCCAGCCCCTCAGGGGATTCGGACCCCACTCGTTCTCAGGCACGCTGGCGGCTCAGGTGCGCTGGCTGCTCAGGGACCAAGAATTGATTTCTCTGCCACATTCTCTCTGGTTCTGGGCCAGGGGAAGCTGTCCTGGGTCCAGGGACTTAGGTCCCTGTCCCTAACCACCCCGATTCCCACTATTTCCCCCCGTGATTGTTTGCTCTTTTTTTTGAGTGCTTTCTACCAGACTCCAAGTTAATGCTGGTCCCCAGACGCAGAGCACTCTCGTATTGGGGTATTACTTTCCAATTGGTCACCTCTGGTGGCTCCCTCCCCCTTTTGTTTATCTTCCGATATCAGTCCGATGTTCCCACTCTGCTTTACCTGCCACTGGCGTCTTCTGCTCCTGTAGAGATCCAGACGTGTATAATTCTGATCTCATGCTGATTTCATGGGTGATAGGAGTTCTTTGGTAGGTAATCAGCTCACTTTAGGGTACAGGTTGAAACGGCGCCGCCTCCTACTTCCCCACCATCTTCTCTACTCCTTATTTATTTGTTTATTGAGAAAGGGTTCTTGGGGGTGGGGAGGAGCAGACTGCCCGCTGAACAGAGAGCCCGATACGGGGCTCGATCCCACAACCCTAGATTATGACCTGAGCCGAAATCGAGAGGTGGTTGTCCTACTGAATGAGAGCAACCAATATACCAAAGCTTTAAATGTGTCCATTCTCCCCCCAATTTCACTTGCAGGACTCCACTCCAGAGATCCACTCATATGTCAGAACAAAGACCCACATAGAAAGGTTTACAGGTGACTCACATCACAAAACTCTGTGGCGCATGCGGAGCGGTCAGAACCTCCCTATATGGCAGATGGGGATGTAAAATCATACGACCAATATGCAAAAATATCGGGAATGTTTTACAAAACTATATGTGATTTTGATCTAGGACTGAGAAATTCCACTCCTGGATCTTCAATCAAGGAAAAATATAATGTACATCCACAAAAGATCTGTCCAACCATCCATATTTACTCATAATATCCAAAACCTGGAAACGGGGTGTCTGGCGAAAGGAAAATGGGTTACCCAACTACAGTACGCCCACGTGATAGAATGCTGAGCAACAAAACAGAGCTGCTGATTCATGCAAAATCACAGTAAATCCCCAAGTGATGATCCTGAGTGAGAAAAGACAACACAAAACAGTATGTACTTTACAATTCCAGTAGGCAAAAATCATCTTAAAGAGTGGGAAAACAGTCAAAACACTTATGTGGGGAAGGAAGGAGGGGGAGGCATTGGCTTGCAAGGGGCATGAGGGAACTTTATGGGGGGTGGTGGGAATGTCATATGAGTAGAAAAAGATTCTGGTTACACAACTATATGCATTTGCCAAGACTCAGCAAACGTTTGTGTATACATTTTACTTGGAAAGAAGGAAAGCCATAAACACATCTTGAATTCTAGTTGATGATCACTGCTGATGTCCCAGATTTACCTTCGTGTATATCAAAAGCAGTAAGAACTGACAGATGGACAGAAGCATGACAGGTGGGCAGATGAGCGATCATGACAGCATAATAAAATGTTAATCGTGAAGCTTACAGATTTATGGTAAATCACGAAAAGCAATAGTGTATGCGATATGGGAATCCCAAAAGGGAAGAAAGGGAATAAGAAAGGGACAGAAAATACATTTAAAGCAATAATGGCTGAAAACTTCCCAAATAAGCCAGGGACATCCAGATTCATGAGGCTCAAAGGACCCCAAATAATCTGAATCTGAAAAGAATTACAGAGAGATACATTAGAATTAAATTGCCAAAAGTCAAAGACAAGGAGGGCGCCTGGCTGGCTCAGTCGGAAGACCCGTGAGACTCTTGACCTTGGGGTCATGAGTTTGAGCCCCACATCGGGTATAGCCATTACTAAAAAAATGAATAAACTTAAAAAAGTCAAAGTCAAAGAGAAAATTTTCAAACAAGAGAAAAACAAGTCATCACATATAAGGTAAATCCTCTCTTAAGACTATGGGAAGATTTCTCAACAAAACGTTGCAGGCCAGGGGAGAGTGAGAGGATGTATTCAGTATACTGGGGCACCTGGGTGGCTTAGTCGGTTGGGTGTCTGACTCTTGAATTCAACTCAGGTCGTGATCTCAGGGTTGTAGGATCAAGCCCTTCATCAGGAGCCTGCTTAAGATTCTCTCCCTCTGCCCCACCTTTCCACTCCTATGCTCTCTCCTTCTTCAAAAAAACAAAAACAAAAGTAAAAGTATTGAAAGAACCCTACCCCAGCAAAGCCGCTTTTCAGAAAAAGAGATAAAACCTTTCCCAAACAAAAGCTGGGGGTCCGTCAGCCCCGGACATGCCTTACAAGAAATGTCCCAGGGCATCCCACTCTTCCAGCAGAAAGAAACGGGTTCCATGACCTCCTGTGAGTGCACTGATGCATGTAGACGACTCGCTGGTTACAGTGAGCTTCAGTCAAAGTCAGACGCACGAGTGTCACGGCAGTGCGTACAGCACTTGCAGCCCTACCTCGAAAGTTAAAAAACAAACATAAAAACAAATCATAACCACAATAATTTGTTCATGAAAACACAATATTTAAACATGCACAAATTGGAGCATCAATCACGGAACATCGAGGGAGAGAGGATGAAAAAGAGACCTTATGGAGGCTATTGAAGTCAGGTCGTTATCAGCTGGTTATTGGGAGAAGATATTTTATGTAACCCGACAACCGCAGCAGCAACGCCGGTCACAGACCCACAAAAGATTATGATAAAGGCGTCAAAGCTAAAGAGAGGTGAGCAACAAAGGTCCACAAGGAGAAAACACTGAGCAAACCGGAGAAAGTAAGTCCTTCCCTCTCAATAATTAAAGGTTTTTAAATGTAAGAGGATTCCGCAATTGAGAGACACTGCATGGTGAAAGGATACATCATTTTTTCCAAAAGATTCAATGATATTCTGGGAGTCTCTCTGGGAGAGACTCACTCTAGCTTTAGAGACACAGAGCAAGAGCAAAGAAAAAGTGAAAGGTATTTCAAGCAAACAGTGGCCCCAAAACAGGGGGATAGCTATACTGACATCAACGTGGGATTTGAACTAAAAATGATCAAACAAGACAAAGAATAATATATGACGATAAGCGCTCCATCCCTGAAGAAGAAATGACAACTGTAAACACTTATGCACCCATAAGTGTGCCATCGGCACACCCAAACCCATAAAGCAAATACTCACAAAACTCAAAAAGAAATAAGCAGCAATACCATATTGATTGGGGACTTCAGTAACCCCACTCCCAAGCACGGGACAGAAGATTAAAGCCATATCTCGAAGCGACGACATCTCTCCCACGTGCGCTGCAGTGTTGTTTACAAGAGCCAAGACACTGAAATGACTGAAGCGTCCATCAGCAGCTGACTGGACACACAAGGCGTGAGACATGCGTCACTCCGTCACGAAAAAGAAAGCAGCCCTGCCATTTGTAGAACACACTTGAAACCTGAGGCCACTAGGCTCTATGGCGTGGGTCAGACAGAGACAGAGGAACATGGTATGATCTCACCCGCACGTGGAACCTAAGACAACCTGACCCATGGCAACAGAAAACAGACGAGCAGCTAACCAGAGGCAGGATGGCAGGACTGGGATGTGGTGGAGGGGCTGCATGGTAGCATCTTCCAGACGGAAGACGGTAAGTTCTGGAAACGAGACATACAGTGGCGACGGCAGCTAACGTGCTGTACCCACGCCCGTCAAATCACTGTGTCGTTCCCTCTACACGTACACGAAGTGACCTGTCCGTTATATGCCAGTAACACTAGGGAGAATGAGGGAGAGAGAGGAAAGAACATCGGGGGGGATGTCGGTGGCCGACATGCACACGTTCCCGGGACACTTCCGCAACTTGGCCGCATGGTTAGAATTCTCGTGCCGCGGTGTTGTTTGTCACAGTGCTGCGTGGGCCTCTGTGCTGCGTGGGCCTCTGTGAAGCAGCCCGAGCCGGGCAGAGCACCCGGGCAGGAGAGCAGGCTGCCCACCAAAGGAACAAGGACGGTCCGCCGGCGTCAGAGGGCAAAGCCGCCTGAGCGGCGGCACGTGAAGGTGAAGATATGCTTCGTGAGACACGAGCCGGTTTGCAGAGCAAACCAGTCACCCCTGAAGCCCTGCAGGGCTCGGATCCAGCTCGGCCCCCTGGTAAACCCGCTGCGGCCAACTAGGACACGAAGCCTCGGGTGGCATGTCTGGGACAGGGTCAGAGCGACAGAGCAGCTGCTGAGGGACTGGGGTGCTCGGCTCCCAGCCCGGTGGCTGGCCCCTGTGGGTGGTCAGTGGAGGCTGCCCGACCCTCAAAGGCCCACGTCCTGAGCTCTGGGGCAGGTGACTCTCAGGTGTGGGGCCACTAATTCCAGCAGGGATGTGCCTAGCGGCCCCTGCAAATCCCACTGAGTTCACCTGCATCCCAAGCCACCCCTGACTCCCCGCACCCCAAGAGCACCTCAACCTGGAAAAGAGCGACACCTGGTGACATGCGCCCCTGGCCCCACAGGAGGGCTTCCTGGGTTCCCCGGGGCACGCGCCCCTCTTCAGCACAGCTGCCCAGACCTTACTTACTTTTTGACAGCAACCATGGTCAGCGCGATGGTGGTGTTTCTGAACTGTACGTCTAGCACGGTAGAGTCAAAGGCCCAGTCCCAGACAATGGGAGAAAACCAGGGGGTCATGACCAGCACGTCCGCCCTCCTGGGGGAAGAGAGCCACATGGGTTAGAGCTGAGCGTGGACACGTGCGCGGCAGAAGGGAAGGGTTTGTCCAGAGCTTCACCGTGTGGGAGCAGCAGAGTGAGAAGCAACAGGACCCCAACCTGCAGCCCTGAGCCGTGATACTCCCGCCCCTCGCTGCCCTCACTTGGAGTGTTTCCTGTGTACCGGTAGGGGCCAGGTCCCATGCGACACTCCTGCTGGGAGGCCTCCAGCCCCATTTCTGGGGAGGAGCGCCGTCTCAGTGAGGCGAGAACTAAGCCCCTTTCCCAGAAGATGGCAGAGTTTACATTCTGGAGGAGGTTTTAAATCTGGGGGTGCGGAGTGCTTCAAACCCAGTGTGTTTTCCCAACAACAGCCCATCTTTCTCCAAAGCGGTCACTTGTCAAGTACTCGTGGCCTCATGGGGCTGGTGGTTCCAGAGAGTCCAGGAGAGGTGGGTGCCACTTCCAGAAGGGCAGCGTGCATCTCCAGCTCTCCCGGCGGGGAGGAACAGCAGCCTGGGCTGGATCACGACCTTCCCTTCCCCAGCTGCAGGGCCTCGGGCACGTACCTTCACCTCTCTGAGCCTCAGTTTCCCTGCTTGTATGGTGAGGGTTGACCAGGGAGGCCTCTGCGTGACCTTCCTGTCTGAGGCCCCAGTGACAGGCTGCTGTGCTGACTTGGGCAGAACAAGCAGGGGGCGTGGGCGCTGGTTCCAGAGGCTGGCTGTGGGGACCGGTCTGGAACTGTGGTCCCTATGACACCGGCAGCCTCGGAAAGACCTCAGGGCCCAGCCCGCCCAGAACCCCTGCCCCCTGTCCCCATGAAGAAATAAGAGGACACGCATGGTGCCTGGGACCAAGGATGAGAGGTGCCTTCCCTGGCCCCAGATCGAGGATCAATGAACCCAGCCCCCGTGCGACGGTGCGAGGAGAGGAAAGAAAGGCAAGGAGAGGCTGCAGCCCTGGAGAGGAGCCAGGGGAAGGCAAGCCCAAGGCGTCGGTGACAGGGAACCAAGGGACAGGCCACGGCAGGGACTCACTCACTCACTTGGGATTGAGGACTTGGGCCTTGGGGCAAGCTAGTCTGCAGAGGAGATGTGCGTCAGGGACAAGTGACGGGCACACCTAGACACTGCGCAGAGCCTGTTAGTCTGTGCGCACAGCTGCAAGGTGCTGTCCTCCCTGTCCAGCTGGCAAGCTCTGCCGGGAGCCAGCATCAAGCCACAGGCCCTCACCTGCCTCCTGCAGTCCTGCCTCCCTCCTTCCCTCCCCCCTTTATGCCTCCCTTCCTACCCCCTTCCTTCCAATCTTCCCTTCTTCCTCCTACCCCCTTCCTCCTCCCTTCTTCCCTCTCTCCCTCTTCCCTTCCTTCCCTCCTCCATCTGCCCTTGTTCACACCCACACCTCCATGGCACCTGCCCACCCAGTCATAAGGATGCTGCAGGCTTCCCAGTGATACACTGATGATGCTAAAGCCCCAGCAAAGGAAGGGGTCACCCCTCGTGGTCTGTGAGGACTGCTGAGGTTCTAGATGCCCACATCTCCTCCTTCTCTCCCTGTGCGCTCTAAGTTCTCACATGGGCCCACCTCATTGTGACTGAAGTCCCGGGTCCTGCTCTTATCTGCGGGCTGGGAGGATGAGGGCTGGCCCACTCCCACCCCATCCACCCCTACACTGTGCTGGCATCTACCTCACCGCCTTACCCCCACCCACCCACCGGAACCCTCCTTTATCCCCCAGACCACGATGACCACACCGTCCAGTTTTCCCCTGAGCTGAGTCCCCCACAGATGTCATACCTGAGCTGGGATGGCCACAAAGCCTGAAGTCAAGAAGAGACTTCTGTGACTCCCACCATCGAATGTCTTCCCCTGTTTTTCTTTGACCCTCATTCTCCTCCTATCCCAGGGTCCCTTGTCCTTCCTTCCCTGTGAACCAGCCTTGGGAGGGGCAGAGGGATGAGGAAGGGGAGGAGAGAGGCACCTGCTCCCTTGCTTGGGAAGAGGCATAGAAACAGCTGAAAGAAGTGTCCCCCGTACCTGGGTACCTGGGTACCTCAGGGACTCTGCAGGTGTCCCAGTGGCAGTCACTTTTGCTGAGGGAAGAAAACAGTGTTCAGAGTCCAGGGCCAGGTCCTGGGAGAAATGCTGCTGAGCCATACAGGCAGGACTCCTCCAGGGGTCCCCACGCGTGGCCCCTGCGGAGAAAAGCTCCCCATGTAAGGCAAAGCTTTGGCCGTGTGGCCAGGCGAGTAGAGCAGGAGTCTGCCACAGGACAGAGGGAACCTGGACACGCTGGCTATGTGTGGGAGCTGGGGCACAGCTCCACCCAAGGGGCCTTCCCACCAGAGGGGGACAGCAGCCTGGGGAGAGCCCCTCCCTGCAGGGAGGAGGTACAGAGACCAGAGGGCAGAAGCTGGGGTGCCCTGGGGTGCCCTGGAATACCCAGAAACCGGCAACATCCCCCAGGCCCTCCCAAACCTGGAATCCCAGCTCCCCGCCCCTCACCTGGACTGCTTTGCCTCAAACTTCTGCTGTGGGACCATTGGCTGAAGAGAGGAAAGGTGCCCTCTGAGTCACTTACTTCATGAATAGTAGCGACCACTAACACAGTTCCTCAAGGGGAGGCGCCCCAGGTGAAGGGGAGGAGTATGTCCCTGCCCCCATCCCTGCTGACCCCAGCCAGGCCCTGTGAAGGGCGGCAGGGAGGCAGGATCCCGGAGAAGGTGTGGGGAAGCCGTCCTCCATCTGGAAGGTCAAGGAAGGCCCATCTCAGTGAGTGGAGAGGAGGGACAGAAAGCTATCATCACCTCAGCGGCGGGCTCTCCCTTGGCCCTGCAGTTGGGGGACCTCGCCTCTGCTGCAGAGAGCAGTCATGGCAGCTCGGCCCCAAGAGCCACCTGTCCATCCAACCAGTAGGACAGAGGGAGGAGAGCTGGGGTCGGGACTTGGCTCTCGGGCCCAGCCCTGCCGGCTCACTCGCGGTGCTGGCTGGGGGCGCTCGCCTAACCTGCTGGCAGCCAGCCAGAAGAAATTAGCTCTGAGAGGACAGCAGGGCCTTGCCTGTGCCCTTGTGGGGTCAGAGGGTTCCCCATCCCCAGTTGGCCCCACTGAAGCAGCTGAAGGGAGGCCGGAACCAGCGCGCGTGCCATCCCTCCGGGATCCTCGTGCAGCCCGCTGGGCCGCGTGTTAACTCTTTGACCACATCCACTCCAACAGAGGTCAGAGCTCTGCCTTGTCCTTTGTCAAGGTTCGAGAAAACACAAGAGGGAGGAGCTCGGAGTCACCCTGGGAACCGAGGATCTCTTTGGCTATAATTACCTGGAGTTGGATACATACATGTATTTCTACTTCGGTTCTAGATCTTTCTAGAAGGAACCACCCTGACTCCAAAGACTCTGCCATTACCTTTGAGATGCTCTTCTTTGCCCCCATCCAGGAATCAGGCTGAAAACATTGCTGGGGGACAAACAAGAACAAGAAGTTGAGTCTTCGCTGTGCTGGGGCACAGACAGGCTGAGACGTGGACACACATACTCTGAGCCTTTCGGCCTCTGGCTCCTGAAGGAATAGACGTGGGGCCCAGGCAGAGCCCTGCTGACCCCCACCCCACCTCTACCAGGCAACCGGGCCATTGTAACCCCATCTTATCACCATAGTAACCAATAGCAAGGACGGGGATCCTGGCATCAGATTCACCTCGGTGCGACTCCAGACCCCGGCACAGCCCTGAGCAGTGAGGAGGGGTGTGAGTAGAAACCTCTCTTTCGAACAAGCCCCCTTGGTGGTCTGCAGGCACTGTGAACTCGAGAGCCCCGCCTCCTCTGTTTTCTAACAACGCTGTCACATAGAGAGCAGAAGCCGAAGGGCAGGTCACCAGCTCCGTGGCTTGCCAGCTGAGTGACAGAGCAGGGAGGAAACCTGGGGACACAGCGGGGATGTGCCATGTAGTGCTCGGACCCCAGTCTTGACGTGACTCGCTCTCCTGTCCTCCCCTCCCCTGCCATGGCTTCCCCCCATCCACGCACAGCTGGTTCCTCCTCCAAGAAGCTTCTGTGTGTCCCTGTGAAGTGGCCTCTCCCTGCACTGTGGGTGGGATTTGGGTTAGGGTACGAGGGCCTAACCTCAGCCCCTCCACATGGCCGCCTGGGGAGCAAGGACAGGTCCTGAATCGCCTTGGGGCAGGTATCTGGGCTGGAGCCCCACAGGTCTGGAGCGAGAGAACATATGAGCAACACAGGGGTGACTGCACGGAGGCGGCTGAGCTGATGATGGCAGCAGGCGACGACCCACGGGGAGAACATGGGGTCTATATCCCCCGCGACCTTGCCCACCTCGTGACCTCATCACCTCTCGGACAGCAGCACCCACCGGTGCGGATATATCTCACATCCTCTCTGTCCACGCAGACCGCTCGCTGGAGGTCCGCAGTCTCCTCGAACTCAAAGCGGGCAAAACAGAATTCCCGTCACGCCCCCTCCCTGACCGGACCCCCTGTCTGAACTACATCTCCTGGTGACACCGCTCTCCAGCACGCACTGCAGAGGAAGGTGGGGCTCCGATGGGCACAGATCAGACGGAAGAGGTCACGGCCACCCCAGGAGTCTGGAGGCAGACCCCTGGGGAGTTAGAAAGGAGACCTGGCTCCCTCTGAGGCTCCGTCAGTGTGGGACTTTCTTCCTGTCGCCAAATTAGATGGTAATTTTCCCATTGAAGAATTCTGTCCGAGGATTTATCCTGGTTTCTGAGAATTAAAAAAAAAAAAAAAAAGGCATTGAAATATTTTTAAATCACTCTTTTCATATTGAGGTCATCTTTTAAACTGTAAGTCTTCATCTGAAGAAAGAGCTCTTATTGTGAGCTCTTGAAAAGTGCCCAAAAGTATGGGCTTATTCACATCAGGATGGGATTTTTCAGTTACACTCAAACAAAATGTAAAAATTCTACAACCACAGTAAACTTATGAAAGGAGCACATGAAGAGGCAAAGTCCAAGGGGAAAAAAATCTGCTCTAAAAGAAAATTTATATCAAAAAGAAAATAATCAGGTGAATCTTTCAGGTTCTAAACCTTTACCAGTCTAAAAAATCTAACAAGGCAATCCAGGGTATGTCAAAATGAGGGGAAAAGAAGACAAAATGAGATGTAAACACGGAACAATGCAGAGGAAGAGGGAGCTGGAGGACTACGTCAAATGAACCCCGGCATCTAGGTCAAGAATAGAGGCCAGACTCCTGATTCCTGAACCCTGACCCCCAACACCAGACACCTAACACCCAACTCTTGATCCCAGACCCCGACCCCAGGGTCCCAACCCCCGATTCCTGACCCCAGACACCAACATGAGATGCCAGAACCCCAACGTGAGACCTCTGGCCCCCGGCCCCAGGCTCCAGACCCAGAACCATTGGGCCAACGCTCTGGGCAGCTGGCTGTCACGTTCATTGTGAACAGCAGCAAGGCCAGAGGGGGTGAAGTGTTCAGAGCTTGGTCACAGAGAGAAGCTGCAGGGCATGGGGACATGGGGCTCCAAATTCTTGAATGCAAGACCTGGGCACAGGTCTCTCGGCGCTCCCTGGGGTCCTTATGTTATAGGAAGAACGGGCTCGTGCAGTGTGAGGACACGCTCCGATTCAGACTGTGGGACAGGCTGCTTTCCGAGAGCGCGCTTCTCCTGCTACACAAAGCTCCGGGTGCGGGGGCGGGGCGGCTCACCTTCGGAACAAGCTGTGGAGCCAACTAAGCCCCATGACCCCAGCACCACACAGGCAAGCCCTGAGTCGGGGCCAGACACCCCGGGAGGACAGCACAGCAGCTCAGGAGGTCCACCTGCGGCTCGGCAGCCCCCACGTAGTGGGCAGAGACCACCTGGAATGTCAAGAGCCCCATCTCTGTTTCACATGTAGTGGCTGCCCATGTGGCTTAAGCCAGACTCGCTCTTGGAAGCCCCAGTAAGTCTCCAGCTCTGGCAAGTCAAAGAGTGTCTCCCTACCCCAGGAGATCACTCACATGACAGCCTATCTGTCCACTCACCCTGCCAGACCTGACACTGTTCAGCACTGGGAGCTATCCCACTGACTGTGACATGCTGCTGCCCACCCGCCAGAGCACCAGGCCCAGTAAACACCTGCCCAAGTGAATGTGTTGATTTTGCCACAGCTCAGGAGCACTGTTCCCAAATCACGCCCTGGCTGAACCATCAGCCCTGAGAAGAGATGTGAGCGCAGACCGGCTCTCCCTCCAGGGCCAGGGAAGTGGGTGTGGAGGGGTCCACATCTGGGCCTGGCCACTTCCCACCTTGGAACCTGGGTGTCACCGGAACCTCTGGGGCCTTGGTTTCTCGGAAGTAAAATGGGGACAATGATACATATCATCTTCTAGGTTGCCAGAAAAGTCATGAGAGCATCCATCAGCATTTTCGTCAGTGCCTCGCACAGAATGAAGGTCTGGTAAATGGAAGCCCACTGGAACAGATTCCTTTTCTTTTCTTTTTTTGGAGAGAGTGTGAGTGTTGTAGGGTGGGGCAGAGGGATAGGGACAGACTGTCAAGCAGGCTCCCCCACTGATCGCGGATCCCGACATGAGGCTCGATCTCATGATCCTGAGGTCACAAACTAAGCCAAAACCAAGAGTCGGACCCTTAACCATTCAAGCCGCCCAGGGATCCCAGTAACCAATTTCTTTATGGAAGTCATCAGTGACGATGTGTAGAGCTCTCAAGCTGAACCCCGAAACGCAAGCGCCTGCTTGCGGTCTGAACTCCACATGCCAATGTTCAGCATCCACCGCAAAGGCAAGGACGGGGACAGTGTCACCCTGGGGGTAAGGACAGTGAACAGGAGAAGGATACACCAGATCCTATTTTTTAAGGGGATGCAAGTTACTAAGTTTTTTTAAAACAAAAAATATACTTATTCTTTTAAACTAATAAAATGCAGTTTTAAGAAAAAAGGTCTTCTCTGTCGTCCACAGATGTACTTCAAGCGTGATGGGAGTTTCCTGTGCAGATGTAACTGATGTTCCTAACAGGATCTCCAGCTCGGAAACTGAAGCCCACCACAACTCTGGCTCCTATAAGTGCCCATAAGTCATCGGGGAGCCGAGCAGGTGCTGGCTGCAAGCCCACGACCCGGGGAGTGGAGGGACCTGAGGCTGGGACCCAACCACACCCCCTCAGATTCCTTCGCTGAAAGAAATGAGAGACGGTGCTGGTCACGCCTTCTATGGGGCTATTGCTGAAGGCCGACCGCAGCTGGTTTCATGAACTACAGTCAAATATGCTGTTTACTGTCTTTGCACAAGACATTCCATCCTGCCTTGACGGAGCCGATACCCTCTGTGGACTGAGGTCCAAAACAAGGACCAGAGAGGCCTGGGGGTATCCACGACCTCCATCAGCCGGGGAGGGACCGGGCGGCCACCATGCCCCAGCTCCCCCTGTGCTTCTGCCTGGAGTCCTGCCCTGGCATCCTCGGAAGGAGGAACCCCCAGCACCGTGAGTGTGGGCCGCACTTCCCACACCGGGCTCTGCACCATGGCCCCCTCTGCCGCCCTCCCTGCATCGCCTATGCCGACAACAAGGACGAAGATGTGGACGGGCCGGCGTGGGAGGACCCCCGCACCCACGGCGGATGGGGGCGCCGAGGATGGGCTCACATCAGCTGTGCTCCCGGGAGCCAGGAGCCCGAGGGCACAAGGCCTTCCACTGCACAAGAAACGATCTCCCGTGGGGGCCATTGGTCCCCCGGGCTCCGAGCAGGAACCTGAGCTGCCCACATGCATCCTGCCAAGGAAGGACCAGCCCAGGCTCGCGGGCCCCATGGGCACAAGGCTCCTCCTGCCCGCCGGTCCTCCGTGTGGGCTGGCTCACCTTCCCCTCAGCAGGGATGGCCAGGCCCTTGCCTAGCTCGGTCCCCTCCCCCAAAGCACCCCACACACACCCTGGCCACTGCCGGGTCCGGAACCCCGTTCCTATCTGGCCCCGTGCACGCCCGCACACAGGCAGGGACACACCCACGCACACGCAGCCCACAACGAGTCCCTCAACCAGTCGTGGGAAGAGATGCTCGCTGACGGTCTCGAGGTTCCTGAAAAACCCCGTCGCTCCTGCCCAGGAACTGCCTCCTGCAACGGCATCCCCGTGAGACCCCTCCTGGCACAGACCACGTGGCTGAAACGCACACGCTGAGCACACCCCGGGTCGGACAGGGCGTGGACCCACGGGAACACACACGCAGCTGTGAATGAGAACCTGGGAGTCTCCTCGGGAGGATCTCCCGAGCCGGACCCATGCTGACTCCCTGACCGCCCCCCACCCCATTGCACACGCGGGTGCATGCCCAACCCCGAAGGGCCCCTGCATGCGGGCAGGGCTCAGCGCGGTGGCCTGCTGCTGTCAGCACCACCGAAACAAGTCCGATGTGTGGGGGCCACTGTCTGGATGCGGCATGGGGTGAGGGGTGAGCACGGAGAGGCTGGGGGAGGGTCCCTCGGGGGCTCCGGTGTGAGGAGGAAGTCGGGGCAGGGGTCCCCAGGAAGCGGTGACCTCACTTCCCTGACCACAGAGCCCAACAGAATTGGAACCCACGTCACCAGGCACCCACATTCCAGGGACGCCCCCATGCGCAGCTCGTTGCTTTGGATATCGTCCAACCGACACCATGTTCGCATGCTACCTCCCAAACTCGGGACGGTGGAGACGGAGGACAGCGCGCCCGCCTACCACTTCCCCGTGCTCAGGAGGTCCTTTCAGGGCTGCCCGACGCCTCTGGCCTTTCGGCCGAAAGGAGACTAAGGTGACACCGTGAGGCCAATGCCGGCCGCCCAGCCCCACATGCTCGCATCGACGGGCGCAGCCACGGGTCCCCTCAACCGCTGGATTTGTGTGTGTGTGTGTATGTGTGTTTGTGTGTGTGTGTGTGTGTGTATGTGTGTGTCTGTGTCTGTGTGTGTGTGTGTCTGTGAGCGTGCCTGTGCATGCATGTGTCTGGAAGGTGGGCTCACATGCGGTGGGGCCTTCCTGAGCAGGAGCAGGTGGATGAGGGGTCAGATGCCCGGCGGGCAGGTTGCGGTCAAGGTCAAGGCTGGCTGGGTGGGACAGGTGTGGGTGATGTGAGCTCCTGGCCAGGGTCGATCCCCAGAGCCCTGCAGCTGTGGGTCCCGGGACCGGGGGTAGGGCTGGGCAGGCACAGGTCTGGGGCCCATGTGGGTGCAGCAGGGGGAACGGGCAAGAGGACAGTGGGGTCGGCCGGGCGGGGCTGGGATGGCTCCGGGCCAGCGACCCGTCCCTGTCTTTGCAGAAGGCCATGGAGGAAGAGAAGAGGCACTCCTCTCTGACCCAGGAGTCCGCAGGCCCAGGAAAGGCTTCCGAGCCTGCCAGGCCACCTGCGGAAGCCGAGCCCCAGGGTGAGAAGGCGGGGCGGGGCTGGGTGCCTGGGTGTGTGCGGGGACGGGTCGGTGCTGGGCCCACAGGGACAAGCCCCACAGGCTGGTGCGGGGCCAGGAGCAAGGACTGGGCTCAGAGCACCCAGCGGGGACACTGCCCTCGGGGAGCCATCCCGCTGAGGGTTCCTTCCCTGGCTGCGGCCTCTCCGCGACGCCCCGCCTGGGTCCTGGGGGCGCCAAGGCACATGCAGAGGCAGGCAAGCGCGGGACCTTCTCTCCTCTCACAGCTGCTCCTGGCAAGGAGCTCGGGCCCCTCCTGACATCAGCAGGAGCTGGGGATTGGGAGACGGTGCCTGCCGCCTCCTCAGCCGGGGACCCGCCGCCAGCAGGTGACCAGGAACCGGGCCCCGCGGAGCCTGACGCTGCCCAGGAAGAGCTGCGGCCTGCTCCTGCCCCAGGCCGTGCTCCTGCTCCTGCTCCTCTCAGGATCCTGCGCCTTCCCCCGTCCCCGCCCGGGCCCCTCATCCTGCCACAGGCCCAGGTCCTGCCCTGCATCCTGCACCAGCCAGCACCACCGCACCTGACCCAGCTGCAAACCCTGCCGCTGCCCCTGCCCCGTCCCCTGCCCCGGCCTTGGCCACGGCCCCTTCCCCGGCCTGCGCCCCTCTTACTGCCCCACACCCAGCCCCTGCCCCAGCCCCTGCAAGGACTGATTCTCCTTGCCTGGCCCCTGCCCCTTCGCCTGCCACGGAGACAGCTGCTGCCCCTTCCCCTGCCCGTGCCTCTGCCCTTCTTCTTGCCCCACACCCAGCTCGTGTATCTGATCCTGCCCCTTCGCCTGCCCCGACCCAGGCCACGGACACCTCCCCTGTCCCCGCCTGTACCCCTGATCCTGACCCAGTCCCGGCTCGGGCCCTGGATCCTGCGCCAGCCATCGCCGGGACACCTCTCCCAGCTCCAGCCCCTTCCACGGCCCCTTCCCTTGCCCCTGCCAGGATCCCTGCCCCTGCCTCTGCGCCTGCCAGGACCCCTACCCCTTAGCCTGCCTGTGCCCCTGCTCCTTCCCCAGACCCAGCTCCTGCCCCTTCTCCAAACCCCACCAGGACCACTGGCCACTCCCCTGCCCCTGCCTCTGCCCTCCTTCCTGCCCCAGGCCCAGTTCCTACCTGGATCCTGCCCCTGCCCCTGCCCCTGCCCGTGCCATTGCCTCTGCCCCGATTCCTGCCCCACACGGATGCCCTGCACCTGTTCCTGCCCCTGCCCCTTACCCTGCCTGGACGACTGCTCCTTCCCGTGTTCCTCCCTGGGTCCCTGTTCTTGCTCCAGACCCCACCCGTCCTCCTGCTCCTGCCCCTGCCCCTGCTGCTTGCCCACCCCCTTCCCCTGCCCCTCCAAGGACCACTGGCCCTTCCCTTGCCCCTCTCAGGGCCCCTCTGTCTTCGCCTCTCCCTGCCTGGGCCCCTGCTCCTGCCCCTTCTCCTGCTCCTGCCTGGGTCCCTCTTGCTGCTCCACACCCAGGCCCTGCCGCTTCCCCGGCCTCTGCCAGGACTGCTGCCCCTCCCTTTGCCCCTTGCAGGGCCACTCTCTCTTCCCCTGCCTCGCCATGTTCCCACAGGACACCTGTGCCACCCCCACACCCAGATCCTGCCCCTTGCTCCTGCCCTTTCCCCTGGCCCTGCCTGCACTCCTCTTCCTGGCCCTGACCCAGCTCCAGCCCTGCATGCTGCACCGGCCGCTCCTGCTGACCCTGTCTCTCCCCTTGCTCCTGCTCCTGCCCCAGTCCCAGCTCTTGCACCAGGCCCAGCTCCTGTGCCGGCCCCTGTCCCAACCCTTGCCCCTACACCTGCTCCTGCGGGGCTCCCAGAGCCCCCATCCAGAGCCCCCTGCTCTGCGGGGAGAGCTCCCTGCACAGGTACCCTCCGTTGCATGCCCCGACCCCCATGGCCCGCCGCCACGGTTCATCCCCTCCGCCTGGGTTCTTTCTCTCTGCTTTGGTCTCACAGTCATCCTAGCTTTGCCTGCCCTCAACGCTCTCACCTATCTCTTTTAAATAAAATGCATCGATTTTCCGTGGAACCCGTGCTCAACCCTAAGTCCGTCCCCGGCGCCGCCGCCCCCCCCCGCCCCCCCACCGCCCCCAACAGCCCAGAACATCGCTGTGGAACAACTCCTTCCCCGAAGGGAACCCTGAGCCCAAACCCTCCCTGCCCATTGCTCCCCTAGTCCGGCCCCTCGCCACGCCTCAGCTGCTTTCTCTCTCCCTTCCTTTTCCTGTTCTGGACGTTTCTGGGAGGGGGATCACTCTGGAGGTGCCCGGGTGTCTGCCCACCTCTTTTCAAAGGGGACTGGGTTTTGTCCTGGGCGTCTTGGACATGGAACTTGCCCCCTGCCATACCGAAAACCCCGAAGGGTTCTAGAGGAGATGGGATCACGGAGGCCCCTTGAGTGCAGAGGGGTCCAAGGTCGGGGCCGTGACCCCTGTTCCCGCCGGGACACCACAGCCTGACCCCAGATGCGACCCGGCAGCTTCCTCCCGGGGCCTGCACACACACCAGGGCGAGGCACACAGCTGGAAGACACACCCCACACGGCATACCCATCGCTCACAACCCAAGGCCAGAGAAAGCTCTCCCCGGCCTCTGGTGCCCCCCAGGCTCCAAGGCACCGGGTCCCACAATGACACAGACCGAAAGCATGCCAGGTGCATGGGGGGGAGGGTGCGGGGGGCGGCGGCGGACAGGCCACGCAGGGAGCCCCTGTCAGCAATGCGGGAGCTCCCCAGGAAGGCCTCTGGCCAAGGAAACCCTACGGAGGCAGCACGCGTCCCCCTCAGACCGGCCGGTGTCTGGCCTGAGGAGCAGCAGCCCTGGGGAGAACGTGCCAACACGGAGGTCCAGTGCACGTCCCCCGGAGAGAAGGGGGACGGGCACCCCTGTCTGGGACCACAGCGGGCAGCACCCATCCCAGCCCGCAGGGGCACCCATCACCTAGCAGTGCTCGTCCGGGGACTCAGCCCGCCACCTCTGGCACAGTGTTTCACGCCAGAAGGGAGAGAGCAGGGTGAGACAGTCGGGGAGCACTCATGCCCAGGGACGTGGACGTCGTCCTCGGTCCCAGTGCTCAGGTGACAACGTCTTGGAGCTAACCGTCCCAGTCTCCTCCGGGGCACCGGATCCGGGAAGCCCCTCCTGAGAGCCCTCCTGCCACCCCTGCTCCTGGGAACATTCACAATTGGTGGACGAGGAGGTGGACAGGGTCCAGGATGGCAGAAGGCCATCCAGGATGGCCCAGGAGGAGGAAGGGCAGGACGGCGAGGACAGATGCACCTGCCCTGAGCCACCATCCAGGGTCTGGCCTGGGACACCCTCGCACCTCCCTCCACCCAAGGACTCCAGATGCATGGGCCGCATTCCTGTGCTTTCATGGCCTCCCTCCCTCATGACTTCAGTCCCTCAGTCCTTCCTTCCTTCCCTCCCCCTCTAGGCCTTCCTCTTCTTTCCCTCCCTCCTTTCCTTCCTCTCCCCCAGCTTGACTCCCTCCATTCCTCCCTCACCCAGGAGAGGCTCTGGGGTCCGAGCAGGGAACTGAGCCCTGGGGCTTCATCCGAGGGTAGCAGCCCCAACCACATGGTCCCTGTCCCCAGGGCACTCACGGTCACTGTGGGCGCTGACGGGGCACGGTCCTCAGGTTGAGCAGCGGGATGGCCACCTGGAATCCGCTGCGGAACACAGGGGCCAGCTGCACAGAGGGCGGAAGAGAAAGAGGCTTAGCACTGCCTCCAGAAACATCGAGTCCCGAAAAGGGACGCCAAGTCAGGATATCCTCCACGTGACGCCCTGGGCGTCCTCATGGCCCACCAGCCCTGATCCCCCGAAGCCCCAAAGACTGCATTGGGCCGTGTTGACTGGGGCGTTGTGGCACCACTCTTGGGCCCCAGGGACAGCATTGCAGCCAACATCCCCAGGGCCTCCGAGTTTTCCTAAGGACCTCGCAGGTCCTCTGAGCCTGATATCGTCCTCCTTGAGAAGCAATGTCCTGTCGACCTCCGTGTCTCCTGCCTCTTCTGGGATCCCTCAGGGGCCTCACCCACAACGGCCACCATGACCAGGACACACCCCGTGCCCCGTGGCGGGACGCCCGCCACCAGCGCTGGGCCCCTCACAAGCCCGGTGCGCTGGGCCAGGCCTGGGCGCTCGCTCGGGGGTCCCTGGACATCTCCAGTGCAGTGCCCTGAGCCTGCCTGCGCTGGGTAGCCTCGGACCAGCCCGGGATGCCAGCCGAGGGGCCCCTAGGCCAGGCAGGGAAGCGCCAGGCCAGAAAGTCCTGACAAGCCGCTCCCGGGCCCAGTGTGGGGAGCCCGGGCCGAGGCTGCTCCCCCAAGGGAGGAGGAGCTGGGCCCAGGGAGCTGAGTGGGGACAGGGCACAATGAGCCCAAAGCAGGGCAGGGAGCGCCGGGGGGGTGTCCTTGACCTCAAGCCCACTGGGAGACCACGTCCCCCCCGCACGGCTCGGTCCCCCGGCAGGGGGTCGTGGTCGTTGGGATGTCCAGGCTCCCGGGCTGCATAGCTGGCAACCGCTGGCTGGCGTGGGAGGAGGCACGGCTGGCGCAGGAGAGAGCCCTCGGCAGAGAGGTGGGGGCAGGTGCTCCCGCGGCGGCAGGTGCCCCAGGGCGGGCAGCGCGCGCGGGCCTCCACAAGAAGGCAGCGCCGTGCCAGCCCGGGTGCCCCAAGGCCAAGGCCGAGACCCTCTCCAGCATTGGCCACTGTACACTCTTGTCTCCACCAACCCCACTGTTCCGGGTCTCGGCCGCTTGCTGTCTTTGCACTGGACTTGCCATCCTGCCTTGACCGAGCGGCTACCCTCTGTGGACTGAGGTCCAAAACAAGGACCAGAGGAGCCTGGGGGTATCCACGACCTCGCTCAGCCGGTGAGGGACCGGGCGGCCACCATGCCCCAGCTCCCCCTCTGCTTCTGCCTGGAGTCCTGCCCCGGCTTCCTCGGAAGGAGGAACCCCCAGCACCGTGAGTGTGGGCCCCACTTCCCACGCCGGGCTCTGAACCCACGGCCCCTCTGCCGCCCTCCCTGCATCGCCTATGCCGACAACAAGGACGAAGATGTGGACGGGCCGGCGTGGGAGGACCCCCGCACCCACGGCGGATGGCGGCTCCGAGGATGGGCTCATCCTCAGCTGTGCTCCCGGGAGCCCGGAACCCGAGGGCACAAGGCCTTCCGCTGCACAAGAAACGATCTCCCGTGGGGGCCGTGGGTCCCCTGGGCTCTGAGCCGGAACTGGAGCTGCCCACATGCATCCTGCCAAGGAAGGACCAGCCCGGGCTCGCCGGTCCCGTGGGCACAAGGCTCCTCCTGCCCGCCGGTCCTCCGTGTGGGCTGGCTCACCTTCCCCTCAGCAGGGATGGCCAGGCCCTGGCCTAGCTCGGTTCCCTCCCCCGAAGTACCCCACACACACTCTGGCCGCTGCCGGGTCCGGAACCCCGTTCCCATTGGGCCCCGTGCACGCCTGCACGCACGCAGGGACACACCCACGCACGCGCAGCCCATGACGAGTCCTTCGACCCGTCGTGGGAAGAGATGCTAGCTGACAGTCTCGAGGTTCCTGAAAAACCCCGTCGCTCCTGCCCAGGAACTGCCTCCTGCAACGGCAGCCCCGTGAGACCCCTCCTGGCACAGACCACGTGACTGAAACGCACACGCTGAGCACACCCTGGGTCGGACAGGGCGTGGACCCACGGGAACACACACGCAGCTGTGAGTGGGAACCTGGGAGTCTCCTCGGGAGGATCTCCCGACCCCGACCTACGCTGACTCCCTGACCGCCCCCCACCCCATTGCACACGCGGGTGCATGCCCAACCCCGAAGGGCCCCTGCATGCAGGCAGGGCTCAGCGCGGTGGCCTACTGCTGTCAGCACCACCGAAACATGTCCGATGTGTGGGGGCCACTGTCTGGACGCGGCATGGGGTGAGGGGTGAGCACGGAGAGGCTGGGGGAGGGTCCCTCGGGGGCTCCGGTGTGAGGAGGAAGTCGGGGCAGGGGTCCCCAGGAAGCGGTGACCTCACTTCCCTGACCACAGAGCCCAACAGAATTGGAACCCACGTCACCAGGCACCCACATTCCAGGGACGCCCCCCTGTGCAGCTCGTTGCTTTGGACATCGTCCAACCGACACCATGTTCGCATGCTGCCCCCCAAACTCGGTTCGGTGGAGACGGAGGACAGCGCGCCCAGCTACCTCTTCCCCGTGCTCAGGAGGTCCTTTCAGGGCTGCCCAATGCCTCTGGCCTTTTGGCTGAAAGGAGTCTAAGGTGACACCTGCCCCAGCTCCAGCCCCTTCCACTGCCCCTGTCCCTGCCTCTTCCCCTGCTCCATCTCCTCCCCTTCCGTGTAGTTCGCATGGGTCCCCCACAGACCGGTAGGTCTGTCCTGGCATCCAGCCGTCCTGGGCAGAACCTGTGGACACGAAAGTCCAGTGCAGTTCCCCCGGAGGGTAGGGTGTTGGGCCCCCCTGTCTGGGACAACAGTCGGCAGCTCCTATCCGAGTCCGCCGTTGCAATCTTCACCTAGCAGTACTCGTCCTGGTATTCACCCCAGAAATACTGGCGCAGTTTTTAAAGATGTATTGTCAGGGTTGCCCAGCCCAGAGGTGCTAGAGAGAGCATTGAGTGGAAGAGCGCTAATGCCCAAGTGATGGATGCGATCGACTGCAACCTCCTGAACACAGCTGCCCCCCACCACCCCTTGCACTTCCTTTCCATCTTCGAGCCCTTAAGGACAGCCTCTGGCCAAAAGTTCCTCCATCTACCCTGGCGATAGGTGGTATCACATACCTGTCCTCCCATATCCTCCTCCCGGGACTGAGAACAGGTGTCCCCAGACAGGGGCTTGTGGAGATGAACTGTGTCTGTTGGTCCCCAAGACGTCCTTCTGTCCTTAGGTCTCTGGTTAAAAAAAAAAGAAACAAAAAAAGAAAACAAAAAAACACTACTTAACAATGGGACTTGTCTCCTTTCGTCAATATCTTGGCTACTTCAGCCTTTGGCGGTAACTGTGCATGCCGCCCCTTCTGGGAAGAGGGTGGAGATGCCTCAGGCACTGGTGCGGGCTTTGGGTCCCCTCTGCCAGTGGGTGTTTACCAGCCCTGGGCCAGCGGCCCGTTCTGCAACTTGACACGGTGCCGAAGCAGGAGAGAAGGTCACCAGGCTGACCGCCTATCCCTGTGCCTTCTGGAAGGAAACAGCCCACAGCCTTCTGGAGCGGCGCCAAGCCAACTCCAGAACTGGTTCTGCTCTTGGGCTCTGAACCGGGTCCTGGTGGCGGACTGGCTGGGAGAACGGGTGTGCACCTGGCTTTCCTTGGGAATGAATGCTGGCGCTACTCTGCCCTCCGGGGAGTTCCGTGGGAGGGAGCCAGAGTGGCTCTAGACTGTGGGGTCCCCAGCTTAACCTCTTGGGCTGCTTCCACAGCTAGCTGGAGTCCCATGCTGGGTCAAGTTCTAGGTGTACAGGGTACTAGATCTCGGCTGCTGGCAGAATTTGCGGACCCTTTTCCTTGGGGTCAGCCTGAGCTGGTCACAAGCCTTCACGCTTGACATCCTCACGGGGAGGTCGGGGACCCAGTCCCAAGACACTGGACGACAGACACTATCACCACATAGGCACAATCTCACGAACCATTTTTACTCCCATGCATTTCTTATCATGTGGAGGAATGCAACTAAAACTCTGGAATTTGGATTCCTCTTTAAAATCAAGACTGGTGCGGCACCTGGGGGGGGCCCAGTCCGTGAAGCCTCTGCCTTCACCTCGGGGCCTGAACTCAAAGTCCTGGGATCCAGTCTGGCATTGGGCTCCCTGCACAGCGGGGAATTGTCTTCTCTCTCTGCCCCATCTCCCAGGTCATTCCCACCCTCTAAATTCAACAAAGAACATCTGTTAAGGAAAATAAATAAATAAATAAAGAAAGAAAGAAAGAAAGAAAGAAAGAGAGAAAGAAAGAAGAAAAGAAAAGAAAGAAGGAAAGAAAGGAAGGAAGGAAGGAAGAAAGAGGAAGGGAGGAAGGGAAGAAGGTGAAAAATAACATAATATAAAGAAAGTGTGGCCATGGGGAGCCGGCCCTCCCAGGCTGCACCGCTGCCGGGAGCTGAGTAAACTAGTCTGCTCGTGCCTCAGAGTCTCTACTTGGCCTTCAGGCCTCCTTCTCAGGACACATTGTGCGCCTTGGAATTCAGGAACCCTGCTCAGAGAGGATTCTCTGAGCCTGAGCCCGGCCCCACAGGAAAGGCGCCCTTGGCAGGCGGTGATTCTGGACTGAAGGTGTTCTGTGCCCCTGACTATGTGTGGACTCCTGGGAGGCCCTCTGTCCCACTCGAAAAGGGTCTGCCTGTAGCATGGCTCTGGGTCCTTGTGTGGTCCCTGTCCCACGCGGGGGTGGGGGGGGGAGACAAGGAATGCAGGGGCTGGGGAATGGCCATGCCCTTGCCCAGGGGGGCTCAGGTGATCTGGACCCAGCAGTGCCATAGGCTCCCCCAGGGGCACGGGGCAAAGGACAGGTTGCTTCAGGTTCTGTGGACCACGCACGGGAACTCCGACATGCCCGAAGCCGTCAGGAACCCGGACTGAACCCAGCTCTCTGTCCTCCAAGAGAGGACAATGGTTGCACCCAGGCCTCGCAGCCACTGTGGGTGAACAGTGTGGGTGTCACTGTGTGGAAGGGGCAAGAGGTGAAGGGTGAGGATTGAGAAGCTGGGGGAGGGGACCCCTGGGGGCATGGTGTAAGGAGGAAGTCCTGTAAGGGGTCCCCAGGGAGTGGTGACCTCACATCCCTGACCACGAAGCCCAACGGAATTAGAACATGCATAACCAGGCACCCACATTCCAGGGACAGCCCCCTACCCAGCTCATTTCTTAGGAGATCCTCAAAGATGTTCACCTGTTGCATCCCCAAATCGGGAGGCTGCAGACGGAGGGCAGCGCGCCAGACAAACACTTGCCTGCGCTCAGGTCTTCTCAGGGCTGCCGGAAGCCTCTGGCCATTTGGGAGGAGGGAGAGACAGGTGACACCAGAAGGCCAGATCCGCCCACCCAGCTCCACACCCTCTGATCGACCTGTGCAGCACCGGGTCCCCTCCCCACGTGTGTGGCATGTGCGTGTGCATGTGTGCGACTGTGTGTGTGTGTTCCTGTGGGTGTGAGCGTGCGTGTGCATGCATATGTGTGGAAAGAGGGCTCATGTGCGGGTGGGGCCTTCCTGAGCAGGAGCAGGTTGAGGAGGGGTCAAATGCCCAGTGGGCAGGTCATGATCAAGGTCAAGGCGGGCTGGGTGGGACCCGGTGCAGGGGCCGTGAGTTTCTGCCCAGGGCTGATCCCCAGATCCCTGCAGGTGTGGGTCCCAGTCCTGGGAGCAGGGGTGTGCACATACAGATCTGGGTCTGATGATGGAGCAGCAGGGGACTGCCAGGACAGTGGGGTCATCCGGGCAGGGCTGTGATGCCTCCGGGCCCATCGCTGTCTTTGAAGAAGGCCACAGATGAGGAGAGGAGACTGGAGAACATGACCTCCTCCCTGACGCAGGAGTCCCCAGCCCCAGGAAACACTTCAAAACCTCCCAGGCCACCTGAGGAAGCAGACCCAGATGGTGAAAAGCCCAGAGCAGGGTGCCTGGGGGGGGGGTGTGGGAATGGGTCGGGGCTCGGCCCCATGGGGAGGAGGTCCACAGGCTGCTGTGGGGCCAGGAGCAAGGACTGGGTTCAGAGCACCCGGCGAGTGGACTACGGTCGGGGAGACGTCCCACTGAAGGTTCTTTCTTGGCTGTGGCTTCTCTGGGAGGCGCCATGTTGGGTCCTGTCTACGCAAAGGCACACGGAGAGGCACATACCCATGTGACCTTCTCTCCTCTCACAGCCGCTCCCAGGAGCTCAGGCTGGCCCCAACATCATCAGGAGCCACCAAGTGGGGGACAGCCCACAGTGGGGTGGGTGCCTGCCACCACCTCAGCAGGAGACCAGCAGCCAGCAGGTAACCAGGAACCAGGCCACGGAGAGCCTGACGCTGCCCAGGAAGAGCTGGGGCCTGCTCCTGCCCCAGCCCCTGCTCCAGCCCCAACAACTCTTGTGATCCTGTCCCTTACCCTGCCCCTACCTGTATCCCTTCCTGCCACAGACGCAGCTCCTGCCCTGGATCCTGCACCAGCCAGTGCCAGGACCGAGTCCCCTTCCCCCACTGCTGCAAGGGCCGAGGGCCACTGCCCCTTCCCCTGCCTGTGCCTGTGCCCCTGGTACTGTCCCAGACGCAGCTCCTGTCCCTGATTCTGCCCCTTCACCTGCCCCAACCGAGGCCACTGCCCCTTGCCCTGTCCCTGCCTGTGACCTGGACCCTGCCACAGTCCCAGCTCCTGCCCTGGATCCTGCACCAGCCATCACCAGGACACCTGACCCAGCTCCAGACCCTTCTTCTTCCCCCATCCCTGACTCTGCCCCTGATCCTGCCACAGTCCCAGCTCCTGCCCTGGATCCTCCACCAGCCAGCACCAGGGCACTTGTCCCACCTCCAGCCCCTTCCTCTTCCCCTTCCCCAGCGCCTGCCAGGACCCATTCCCCTGCCCCTGCTGCTGCCTATGACACTGTCCCTTTCCCAGACCCTGTCCTCGCCTCTGCTCCTAACCCTTGCCTTCCCCCTGTCCTGTCCAGAACCGCTGCACCTTCCCCTGACCCTGCCAGGGCTCTTGCCCCTTGCCCTGCCCCAGACTCAGTCTCTGCCCCTGCCCCTGCTCCTGCCCTTCCCATGCCCCTGCCTGTGCCCCTACCCATACCCCTATCCCTTCCCCTGCCTGTGCCCCTGTTCCTGCCCTTGACCCAGCTCCCGCCCTTTCCCCAATCCCTGCCAGGACTGCTGCCCCTGCCCGACTGTGCTCTTGTTCTGCCGCAGACCCAGTTCCTACACTGGATCCTGCTCCTGCCCCTTCCTCTGACATAGCCTCTGCCCCTCTTCCTGCTCCACACCCATGTCCAGCCCCTGTTCCTACCCCTGCCCCTTCTGCCAGAACCACTGCACCTTCCCATGTTCCTTCCTGTGTCCCTGTCCCTGCTCAAGACCCAGCCCCTCGCCCTGCTCCTGCCCTTCCTCCTGACCCTCCAAGGGCCCCTGGCTCTTCCCTCGCCCATACCAGGGCCACTGAGTCTTCGCCTGTTCCTTCCTGTGTCCTTGTTCCTGCCCCACACCCAGCTCCTGCCCCTTGCTCCTGCCCTTTCCCCTACCACTGCCTGCACTTCTGTTCCTGTTCCTGACCCAGCTCCAGCTCTGCATCCTGGGCTGGGCACTCCTGCTGACCCTGTCCTTCCCCTTGCTCCTGCTCCTGGCCCTGTCCCAGGTCTTGCATCTGGCCATGCTCCTGACCTAGTCCCTGTCCCAACCCCTGCCACTACACCTGCTCCTGCGGGGCTCCCAGAGCCCTATCCAGAGCCCCCTGCTCTGCGGGGAGACCTCTCTGTACAATTAGCCTCAGTTCCATCCTCTGACCCCGCCGCCCTGACAGAACATTTCATCCCCTCCCCCTGTGTTCTTTCTCTCTGGTACATAGTCACTTTGATACCAGCTGCCCATGTCCTGTATGCTCTCTACCACCTATTTTAAATAAAATTCATTCTTTTCAGTTGAACTTGTGCTGAGCACTAAGTCCATCCCTGGCACCCTCTCCCCATAGCACAGAACATCACTAGGGAACATCTTCCCCAAAGGAGACCCTGAGCCCAAGCCCTCCCTGCCCATTTCTCCCCCAGGCCGGCCCGTCCCAACCCCTTAGCTGCTTTCTTTCTCTGTTCCTTCACCTGTTCTGGAGGTTTCTGTAAGTGGGATCACCCAGGAGGTGCCTTGGTTTCTGCCCACCAATTCAAGGGGGACTGTTTTGTTTTGTTTTATTTTTCCCTCTGTGTTTCTGTGACATAGAATTTTCCTTATGCCACACTGAAACCCCCAATGGATTACAGATGAGATGGAATCATAGAGGACCCTTTAGTGGATATGCAACCAATCTTAGGGCTGAGACCCCTGTTCCTGCTGGGATACCACAGCCTGACCCCAGTCAGGACACAGCTGCTTCCTCCTCGGTCCCACACCAAGGGAGTGTAGAAAGCTGGAGGGCACACCACATAGGGCATTTGCATCGCTCACAACACAAGGTCAGACAATCTTTCCCCTGCCTCTGGTCCAAAACAGACTCTAAGTCACTGGGTCCCACAAGGACACAGACTGAAAGCATGCAAGGTGGGGTAGGGGTGGGGAGAGGCACTCAGGGAGTATGTGTCAGCAATGTGGAAGCTCCCAGGGAAGGACTCTGGCAAAGGAAACCCCTGCCCTGAGCTATGGGCAGCTGTGCTGTTCCAGGTGTGGGCTGGAGGTTTCCCGTCCACAGCTGTTTGTCGAGCTCCAACTGTGGGCCTGCACTGTCTAGAGAGGGGGCAAGAGAAGCCTGTGACCTCACAGCACTGATACCCAGGGCAGTGCAGAGACCACCCAGGATCCTGGGGGAAACTAGCAGAGACCCTGAAGTGTAACTGCTGTATTGTGAGGTTATTCTCTGCTCAGTCTTGGAAGTATTGCCATGATTTCTCCCCCAACGGCTGCACCCCAGCAGCTGCACCTGCACTTACAATGTGTGGCTGACAGGGTAAGCTGGTGGGCTGAATTTGGGGTAGAAGGAAAGGAAGGTGGAAAGATAGCCCTGCACTTTCATTGGGTTTTGGTGCCCTGATATGGGAATAGTGCCCCATGGGGGGCAGGGTTGATGGGGACCTACAGGCTTGTGTGGCCATGAAAGGGCTGAGGTCCCTTCTGTGGGGAGGGCCTGTGAGTGCTTAGGTCTCCAAGTCCAAGGTCCACAGACAGGTGGAGGCTGGATAACAGCGGGAGGGGGACAGCAGACCAGACAGGACTGTTACTGTTCTGTTGTATGGCAGGGACAGAAGAAAGGCTGGGACCAAGCCTGGAGCTCCCAACAGCTGTGCTCCCATGGAGGAGGAGCAGAGGTGGCCTGCCAGGTGTGGCCAGTGGGCACACTAAGGGAGCAGAGTCCAATGGCATGGATGAGTCAAGTTGGCTGAGGGCAGAGGGGGGAGTGCGGGGATAGGACTGCAGGTTTCCCTGAACCAGCCAGAGATAGAGGAGTCCCAGTGGGTGGCTGCCATGACAGACTGGTTAGGGAGGGTGACAAGAGACTGGGAGGAGGGATAGAGGGCCTGGGGTTGACGTTGCAAGCTGCGCTCTCTGTGGAGAGAGAGAACGAGCCTGGGGAGGGAAGATCAGGAGAGAATCATGAATGCTGCTTAGATATGGAGCTCTGCCGCATCCCTCTCATTCGTGCCCTGCTCTAATCATGGCTGGGTCTCCTAGCTCATTTGCTAGCACATGCTTTACCTGGGCTGGCCGGCCGGTGCCCTGTGCACACCTGACGGGGGACATCTGGCCCCTTGGGACAATCTCTGTGGTGTTACTCTCACTATGGTGAGCTGGAATGCCTGTAATGTGAGTTGTCGCCACATGTCACTTGCCCTTGAAAACAGTTCCTGGGGCCTCTGGGTAGCTCAGTGGGTGGAACATGGGGCTCTTGATCTCAAGATTGTAGGTTCAAGCCCTACCTGGGGTACAGACATGACTTACGGATAAAATATTAAAAATAAAACCCAATTCACCAGCTGCTCCTAATTATTAAATCATAGGGGCTATTGATATGAAGGGTTTAGTGCTATTTGTGACAGGAGTTCAAAACTTTTTTTTTCCTTTATTTTGTTCTCACGATTTTGTTTTTGTTTTATTTTTTATTATTATTATTTTTTCCCAATCTTGTGTCCAGATTTATTTTCATTGGGTCATATTTATTTGTCTTCGCTTGGGACTGTTAAAAAAATCTGGGGCTAAACTGGGAAAGGGTCTTCCCCCCTGTAGCTCCTGCTTTTAGCTATTCTGGTAGAGACTCTGGGATGTTTTAGATAAGCATAAGCAATATAGAAAAGGGAAAGACAAATGTCATATGATTTCTCTCATAAGTTTACTATAAGAAACAAAACAAGTGAACAAAAGGGAAGGGAAGAAAAAATAAAACAGGATGAAAATAGAGAGGGATGCACACCATATGAGAGAGACCCAACAATAGGGAACAAAATGAGGGTTGCTAAAGGGAGGTGGCTGAGACATGGGGTTCCTGGGTGATGGGCATTCAGGAGGACACTTGATGGAATGAGCCCTAGGTATTCAATGTGACAGATACATCAGTAAATTGTACTCCTAAAACTTAAAAAAAAAAAAAGAAAAGTAAAATCTTCAGGAACCTTCCATAATTGTTCCCCAGCAGCACATAGGAGGTTCCCATATATTATTTGTTGAAAGAGTAAGCTTCAGATGGAGCTGTCTTGTCCCTGAGCAGATACAAAGGCCCTACAGCTCAGGGGAGTGAAGATTAAGAGCAGAGATGTGTTCTCTGAAAACAAGGGAGAGACAGGCTTCCTGGTGTGGACCGTAAAGAGAAGAATTACATGTGGCCTAGGAGTGAACATCAACTAAAGGGGCACACAGGAAAACACTGTCCCAGGATGCCGAAATGGAAATCTGCAAAGAGGAGAACTAGAAGAAGTAAAATTACCACAAAAGTGAAGAGTGGGCTCTCCCCACGAGACCAGTTACCTTTGGCCCCGAGACCGGCAGACTGAGGAGAATTGCACCTGGATTGCCTTTGGTTTCTGTCCCTCTCAGACAAACCTATGTCTGTTATATTCATGTACATTCTGACTCATTTTTTGAAGCACAGTTGACACACAATATTTTGTTCACATCAGGTGAACGTTATAATGATTGGACAACTTTTCACCTTATACTATTAGGAACACAAGTAGAGCTACCATCCGTCACCAGATACAGCATTAGAATACCATTGACCATATACCCTATGCTGTGCCTTTCATCCCTGAGACTTAATCATCCCACAACGGGAAGTCTGTGTGTCCTACATGCCTTCACCCATTTCTCCCACACCCCTCACTACCCCTCTGAGAACTGTCGTTTGTTCTCTATATTTACATTCTGATTTTGCTTTTGGATTGGTTGTTTATTCATTTGTTTTGCTTTTCAGAATCCATACAGGAGTGAAATCCTATAGTATTTGTCTTTTCAGTCTTACCTATTTCATTTAAGTGCACAGCTTCTGGGTCCATCCATGTTCCAAATGGCAAAAAATTTCATCCTTTTTTTTTTATGCCTAATTTTCCATTGTGAATATATACCAATTTTTCTTTTTCCACTTATCTATTTGTTTTACATAATAAGATTTCTTAAATTTCAATTGAGGAACTAACTGAGGATTTTGGAGAGAAGGGGGTTTGGGAGGCTGGGAGAGCCTGGTGGTGGGTATGTGGAGAGCACGCATTGCATGGAGCACTGGGGGTGGTGCATACACAATGAACTCTGGAACGCTGAAAAGAAATTTTAAAGAAATCATGTTGTTTTGGGAAAAATAATAATGTAATGAAGTGTTTATTATATAGTAACTATAAAACTTTTTGAAGACAAAAAAAAATATTCAATTAAAAAGAAAATCCAAAAGGAAAAAAAAATCACCCTATGCTCACGTCTATGTACAGTGTGGACATTTGCAGAGGACTTACATTAGAAAACATTGTTTCTTGGGCAAGAGGGCTGCTGAGTAGGGAGGTCGTTTAATCTGGTTCCTCAAAGTTAGCTGGATATCTATCAAGCCATTCTGAACACACACAAATTCAGCCTGAGATGGAATATTTACCTGGATCTCCACAAGCAGAGAATTAGGTATGGAAAGTGGAGTCTTCTGGGGAAATGACTGAAGATAAATGGAAGGCTGGGGCGCCCCAAAAGCTGGCCACCGGAAAGTGATGTAACACAGGAGAATACAAATGGAGACATTGGAAATCTGCTCAAGTTAGAGATACCCCCTTCTGAAAAGGGCACAGGGGACAAGTAGGGCAGAACTCTAGTGGGATCATTGTGGTCTAAGGATTCCAGGAGATTCAGAAGGAATGGGGGAGCCCCAGCCGATAGAGTCCCCAAGCAGTGGAGCAGGGAGACTGGTTATGGTCACTGAGCCCAGACCGGACTTTTCAGTTCCAGACACAATAAACTATTAGCCGAGTTGGTAGTGAGACTGCCCTCTGCCTGACCACCCTGAAAAGACAAGAAGTTGCGAACTGTCTAACATCCTAAGGGATGTTAGTGCCTGTAACAGGGACAGACCTCAAGCAGTGTAGCCCACGAGGAGATGCTGCAGTGCCCCCCTCACTGTCACCTAGGAACTGCATAGGAAGGGTACAAGTGTGAGCCCACAACCACTAGCAATCGCAAAGCCACACATCTCAGAGACCTTCACAGCTCCCCGTGACACCTCTGGTGGACAAAGATTGACCTGCAGGATTTATTGCAAAAGTGGGGACAGACTGTGTGGCTGCTGCTCTGGGCTGGGAATTTCTGCACCGCCAGGTTTCCTCTGACCCTCTAAAGAGAAGCAGAAAGATGCCACAGAAAAATAGCTGAGCAGCCAATCAGCTCACATTAATCCCATCGGTCTAACAAGGGGTAGGCAACTCCACCAAGGCAAAGACATCTGAGAAGGCAAGCAGCAGGCCCCTCTCCCAGAAGACAGACAGGAAGCACAGATAAATGATAAGCTTATATCCCACAGACCTATAAAACTCCAGCACCAAGGGAAAATAATAAAGGGAGCTCTAGGTGATCCCTCAGGACTCACTTATACTTCAGGCTATAATTTTACATTTCTGTTCAGTTTCTTTTCTTACTTATTTTTTAAATTCTTTTATTTTTAACCCTGATCCCATTTAAAATAGATTCACATTTCCCAACCTATGTTTTGAGGTCTCTTCTTAACTTTTATTTTCTTTTATCATTACGTTTTATAGGTTTATACCCTACACCACCCTATATTTCACCCAATTCAATTTTATTGTGCTATATTTGTAAGTTCTGACTTCTTTACAATTTTGGGATACAGTGCTTTCTAACACCAAAAATCAAGCAAGAACAGGGAGATCATCCTGCTATTTCCACCCCAGCCCCCTCTTGTTTCTTCCCCTCTTTCCTTTGTTCTTCCTTTTTAATTGTTTTGGATCATCTTAGTTTTGATAGTTTATCTGTGATAGATTTTGACCCTTTCAGATTTTTTTCTTAGGTGCATTTTACTTGGGTTGTGGTTGATATTTTGGAGTTTGTATGTTCCCTCAAGAATACCTCAAGAGGATGACTAGGGGGAAGAATGCCCAACAAGGAAAAGAACAAGAGACAGTGGTCCCGGCCACGGATCTAATGGGTATTGATATAAACAAAAATCTCAGAGATGGACTTCAGGGTAGCAATCATGAAGTCAATAGCTAGGTTTGAGGAAAGCATTCAAGACAACGTCAAATCTAGCACAGAACTGCCCTAATCTGGGGAAGGAGACAAGCATTCATGCCCATGAGGAAGAGTGGACCCCACCCAAGATCAATAAAAATAGACAAAATCCCTAGGTACATAATAGTGAAACCTGCAAATATCAGAGCCAAAGAAGGTTTTTTGATAGCTTCTTGGGGGATGATATTTATTATGTACAGAGAGGGGAACATGAGAATAACATCAGACCTGTCCACAGAGAGCTGATAAGCCAGACAAGACCGGGAGGACATAATTAGGATACTGTATGAGAAGAACATGGAGCTAAAAATATGTTATCCAGCAAGGATATCATTCAGAATGGATGAAGAGACAAGGAGCTTCCAGGACACAATAAAAGTGAAAGAATATGTGACCACCAAGGCAGCCCTGAAGGAAATAGTAAGGGGAATTTTATAAAAGCAGGGAGACCCCAAGAGTAATATAGACCGGAAATTTACAGAGACAATCTATACAAGCAGGGACTTCACAGGCAACATGATGTCAATAGAATCGTAACTTTCAATAGTTACTCAAAACGTGGACAGGCTACATGGTCCCATGAATAAAAAGACAAGACAGGGCCCATGCATATGCTATATACAAGAGTCTCATTTTGAGCCTAAAGACACCACCAGACTGAAAGTGAGGGGATAGACAACTATTCTTCATTCTAAAGGACCTAAAGAAATACAAACAAACAAACAAACAAACTGGGGTAGCAATAGTTGTATCAGACAAATTAGATTTTAAACCAAAAACTCTAGTAAGAGATGTAGAGGGATACCGTATCATACTTCAAGGGTCTATCCAACAGCAAAATCTAGCAACTGTAAATATCTGAGTCCCAAAAATGGGAGCAGCCAACTCCATAAGCCAACTGTTAATCAAAAAAAAAAAAAAAAAAAGAGTCATCACCACCACCACCATCATCATCATCATATATTAATAGTTGGAGACCTCAATACCCCACTCACAGAAATAGATCATCTAAGTAGTGAACTGTTTAAAAAAATGAGCATTGAATGACACAATGAAAGAGATGTACTTCCAAGATATAAAGAAAACATTCAACCCTAAAAGCACAAAATGCCATTCTGATTGAGTGTACACAGATCTTTCTCCCAAAATATGTCACATACGGGTTGACCACAGCTTTGTAATAAGCTGGAAAAAATGCAATGTGATGCCCCATATTTGTTTTCTTTTTCAAAATTTCTTTGGCAATTTGAGGTCTTTACTGGATCCATGCACATTTTAGATTACATGTGCCTGCACCTTGAAAAATGCAGATGGTATTTTGATTGGGATGACACTGAAAGTATAGATTATTCCGGGCAGCATGGACATTTTAACAATGTTAAATATTCTGATCCATGAACATATGATATTTTCCCATCCTTTTGTGGCTTCTTCAGTTTCTTTCATGAGTGTTTGGTAGTTCAAGTACAGATCCTTTACTCTTTGGTTATGTTTATTCCAAGTTATTACATAGCTGTGATCACCAAGACAGTACGGTTCTGGCATAAAACCAGACACATAGACCAAATGAACAGTGTCAGGAACCCAGATATGGACCCTCAACTCTATGATCAAATAATCTCTGACAAACGAAGAAAAAATATCTGGAAAAAAAATCTCCTCGATAAATTGGACAACATGTACAGAAGAATGAAATTTGACCATCTCTTACACCATACACCAAGATACACTCAAAATGGCTGAAAGACCTCAATGTGAAACAGGAACCATCAAATACCTAGAAGAGAACATAGGCAGTAACCACTCTGACATCAGCCAGAGCCGCTTCTTTCAAGACATGTCTGCAAAGGCAAGGGGGAAAAAAAAGTGAAAAGGAAGGTTTGGGACTTCACCAAGATAAAAGGCTTCTGCACAACAAAGGAAACAGTCAACAAAACTAATAGGCAACCCAGGAATGGGAGAACATATTTACAAATGACACTACAAAGGGCTGTTATCAAAGATATATAAAGAACTTCTCAAACTCAACACCCACAAAACAGATAATGAATCCAAAATATGGGCAGAAGACATGAACAGACACCTCTCCAATGAAGACATGAATGGCTAACAGACTCATGAAAACATATTCATTATCATTAGTCATCAGGGAAGTTCAAATCAAAACTACATTGAGATACCACCTTACAAGAGTTAGAATGGCAAAAATCAACATGGCAAGAAACATCAAATGTTGGAGAGGATGCGGAGAAGGGGAACCCTCTTTACCTTGTCTGGAATGCCAGTTGGTGTACCCGCTTTGGAAAACTGTGGCGATTCCTCAAAACATTAAAAACAGAACTACCCTATGGACTACCAATTGCACTACTAGGTATTTACCCCAAAGATAGAAATGTAGTGGCCACATGCACTCCATTGTTCATTGTTCATAGCAGGAATGTCCACAATAGCCAAACTGTGGAAATTGATGAGATGCCCCACGACACATGAATGGATAAAGAAGATGTGGTCCATATAGACAATGGGATATTAGTCAGCCATCAGAAAGGATAAATACCCAATTTTGCATCAACATGAATAGGACTGGGGGAGATTATGCTGAGAGAAAAAAGTCAAACAGAGAAAGTCAATTGTTACTTGGTTTCCCTTACTTTTGGAAGATAAGGAATAACATGGAGGACAGTAGAAGAGGGAAGGGAAAAGTGAGGTAGGCAATCAGATGGGGAGATGAACCATGAGGGACTATGACTCTGAGAAACAAAATGAGGGTTTTAGAGTGGAGGGGGTTAGGGTGATGGGAGAGCTTGGTGGTGGATATTAAGGAGAATACATATTGCATGGAGCAATTGGTGTTATATGTAAACCATGAATCTTGGAACACTACATCAAAAAATAATGATGTACTATATGGCGACTAACATAACATAATAAAAACTTTTTAAAAAAAAGATCACATACTGGGTCACAAATCAGTTCTCAACCAATACCAAAAGTTTGAGATTTTCCCTGGCATTTTTTTTCAGAAAATAATACTTTCAAACTGGAACCCAATCAATCAGAAGAGGAAATTTGGAAGGAATTCAAACATTTGGAGGTTAAAGAGCATCCTAAAAAGGAATGACTGGGTCAACCAGGAAATTAAAGAAGAATTTATAATGAACATAAAAGCACATTGGTTCAAAACATATGGGATACTGAAAAGGTGATCCTTAGAGGGAATTACATGGCTATTCAAGGCTCTCTCAAAAAAAAAAAAAAAAAATTAGAAAAATCCAAAGTGCACAAGCTGACGTTACACCTACAGGACCTAGAGAAAAAACAGCAAATGGAGCTGAAACCAAGCAGTATAAGAGAAAGAATAAAGATTAGAGCAGATGTCAATGAAATAGAAACTAGAAGAACAGCAGAGCAGATACCAAAAGTAGAAACTGGTTCTCTGAACGAATTAATAAGATCAATAAACCTCTGGCCAGATGTAGCCAGAAGAAAAGATAAAGGACTCAAATTAATAAAATCAGAAAGGAAAAGGGAGAGATCATGACTAATGCAAAAGAAGTAGAGAATTGTTAGAGCATATTATCAGCAAATATATGCGAACAAATTAGGCCATTTGGAAGCAATAGATGCATTCCTGGAAACTTATAATCTACCAAGTCTGAAACAGGAAGAAACAGACAATCTGAACAGATGAATAGCCAGAGAGGAGATTGAAACAGCAACCAAAAACTTCCAAACAAAACAAAACAAAACAAAAGTCCATGGCCAGATAGCTTCCAGGAGAATTTTATCAAATATTGAAAAATATATATATTCATACCTATTCTACTGAAGCTGTTTCCAAAAAATAGAAATAGATGGATGGCTTCCAAACTCATTTTAAGAGGCTTTACATTGTTCCCAAAAGCAGAAAAAGACCCCATCAAAAGGAGAATTATGAACGAATAACCTTTTGAACACCAACATATTCAGGAAGATACTAGCCAATAATATCCCAAGGTACATTAATGGACCTTGAGAGCTTGTTTGGAGGTTCTAGCAGGGGAGCACAGCTATTTGTATACCCTTCACCAAAGAATGGTCTCCTCTATCAGGGAAGTGGTCCTCTTCGACCGAGCGTGCAGCTTAGGGAGGGATGTGCATGGAGCAGTGAGGGAGGAAGGGGACACCTGCCTACCCAGCCAGATCAGCCGAATCAACCCTGGCGATCAATGGGGTGACAGATGTTGCAGCCAAATCGCCCTCACATCCATCCCAAGGAACAGTAAAAGAGTTAGCATAAACAATGAATCTTGGAACACTGAAAGAATAAAATAAAGTTAAATAAATAAATAAGTTATTCACAACGACCATGTAAGGTTGATTCCTGGGACACAAAGGTAGTTCCTTTGGGAACAAAGGTAGTTCAACAAGTCAAATGTGATCTATCATATAAACAAAGGAAAGACGGGAACCATACCATCCTCTCAACTGATGCAGAAAAATCATTTGGCAAAATACAACATCCTTTCCTGATTAAAACTTCTCAAAATAGAGGGGTAGAGGGAACATATCTCATATCATAAAAGCCATCTATGAAAAGCCCACAGCAAATATCACTAGTAATGGGGAAAAACTGAAAACTTTCCCACTCTCACTACTGTGGTTCAGCATAGTACTAGAAATCCTAGCCTCAGCATTTGAACAACAATAACAAAGAGGGATTTGAATTGGCAAAGAAGAAGTCATACTCTTTTCCCTTGCATATGACAATCTACTTTATGTGGAAAACACAAAAGACTTGACCCCTAAAAGATGTAAAAGATCTCTACTGTAGAAACTACAGAACACTTATGAGGGAAACTGAGGAAGACAGAAAGAGATGGAAAACCATTCAATGCTCATAGACTGGAAGAAAAAACATTGTGAAACTGTCTGTGCTAACCAGAGCTACCTACACAGTCAGCGCAATAACTAGCAAAATACCACCAATATTTTTCACAGACAATAAAAAAATTCTGAAATTTGCATGGACCAGAAAAGACCCTGAATCACAATGCCTGACTTCAAGCTAGTTTACACAGCTGTGATCACCAAGACAGCATGGTAGTGACACAAAAACAGACCCATCACTCAATGGAACAGAATACAGACCAGACATGGACCTTCATGTCTATGATCAACTAATCTTCAATAAAGGAAAGAATAGACAGGGTCTTCAATAAATGGTGCTGGAAAAATTGTACAGTCACATAGAGAAGGATGAGACTGGTCTATTCTCCTACACCATATGAAACAATAAATTCAAAATGGATGAAATACCTCAAGGTGAGATTGGAATCCTTCAAAATCCTAGAGGAGAACCCAGGCAGCAACCTCTTCAACCTCAGCCACAGCAACTTCTTGCAACACACATCTGTAAAGGCAAGGAAAACAAAAGCAAAACCGAACTACTGTTTCTCAAGATAAAAAGCTTTTGCACAGCATAGGGAACAATCAACACAACTAAAAGGCAATCCAAGGATTGGGAGAGGATATTTGTAAATGAAATAATTGATAAGGGGCTTATATCCAAGATCCATAAAGAACATATTAAACTCAACCCCAGAAAACTCATAATCCAATCAAGAAACAGGTGGAAGGGGCGCCTGGGTGGCTCAGTGGATTAAACTGCTGCCTTCGGCTCAGGTCATGATCTCAGGGTCCTGGGATCGAGCCCCGCATCGGGCTCTCTGCTCCGCAGGGAGCCTGCTTCCTCCTCTCTCTCTGCCTGCCTCTCTGCCTGCTTGTGATCTCTCTCTGTCAAATAAATAAATAAAATCTTTAAAAAAAAAAAAAAGAAACAGGCGGAAGACATGATCAGACACTTCTTCAAAGGAGACATAAAAATGGTAATAGGCACATGAAAAAATGCTCCACATCACTAGCCATCTGGGAAATTCAAATCAAAACACAATGAGATACCACCTTACACCAGCTAGAATGGCTAAAATTAACAAGACAGGAAACAAGTTTTGGAGAGGACATGGAGCAAGGAGAACCCTCTTACACTGTTGTTTGGATTCAAGCTTGGGCAGCCAGTCTAGAAAACAGTTTGGAGGTTCCTCAAGACATTAAAAGTGGAGGTATCCCATGACACATCCACTGTACTACTTACTAGCTGTTCACCCCAAAGATATAGATGTAATGAGTAGGAAGGGCACATGCTCCCCCATGTTCACAGCAGCAATGTCCACAACAGCCAAAATCTGGAAGGAGCCAAGATTTCCTTTAAGAGAAGAATAGATAAAGACGTGACCCATATAGAAAATGGAATATTACTCAGCCATCACAAAGGATGAATACCCAGCATTTGCATCGCCATAGATGGAAATGGAGGGGATAACGTTAGGTGCAATAAATCAAGTAGAGAAAGACAATTATCATATGGTTTCACTCATATCTGGAATGTAAGAAATATCTCAGAGGACCATAAGGGAAGGGAGGGAAACTGAATGGGAAGGAATCAGAGAGAGGGACAAACCATGGGAGACTCTGGACTCCAGGAAACAGACTAAAGGTTGCAGAGGGGATCAGTTAGGGCCTGGGGTGACTGGAAGTTAAGGAGGTTAGGGTGTGAAGGAGGCAGATGATGGGATGAGCACTGGGTGTTATAAACAGCTAGTGAATCATTGAACACTACATCTGATACTAATGATGTACTATATGCTGGCAATTGAATGTTAAAAACAAAACAAATCAAAACAAAAAGCACATCTGAAATACCTTGCAAAAAGTGATTGGGAGGGAGACAAACCATAAATGACTCTTAATCTCACAAAACAAACTGGGGGTTGCTGGGGAGAGGTGGGATTGGGAGAGGGGGAGGGGGCTATGGACATTGGGGAGGGGAGGCGAACCATAAGAGACTATGGACTCTGAAAAACAACCTGAGGGTTTTGAAGGGTCAGGGGTGGGAGGTTGGGGGAACAGGTGGTGGGTAATAGGGAGGGCACGTTTTGCATGGAGCACTGGGTGTTGTGCAAAAACAATGAATACTGTTATGCTGAAAAAAATAAATAAAATGGGGGAAAAAAAAGTCTCCCCACACAGCTGGTATAAAACAGCCTTCACGATGAACAGCTCTTCTGGCGACTACTTACAGAAATAAATGGCCAAAGTGTACTGACACTAGCTTTAATCTGAAAACCAATTAATCTCTATTTGGTTATGCTTGGAAGTTAGGTGAGTAATTTAGTGGTTAATATTTCTCATTCTAGTTGTTACAATCAAATAAGAACTCAGAAATAACCTTTCATTTGTACCAATATCCCTACATTTGTGAAAAAGAATGTCCCTAATTGGTAGAGACTGACACAGTAGAACTGGGTAGAGCCCAGAGGTCCTCAGCCCTGACAAGCAGATCAGATATGACAGAGATTGGCATTGTGACAATGGTGACATCTGATGCCTTCAAACTATATATGGGGTGATAAATTCATTTATTATTAGTGGTGGTAAATTTAGAGAAAATTATGATTCATAACATAAATATGTGGATGTCAGATTCTAACCCTATGTATTGTAAACCACACTAGCACTTTTTTAAGTTTCAGAGATAGACTTCAGTGATGCATCCGTTGCATATAACACCCAGTGCTCATTCCATCACCAGCCTCCTTAATTCCCATCACCCACTTAACCCATCCTCCACCTCCAGCACCCCTCTGATGGTGCCCAGCATTAAGAGTCTCTTATGTGTTGTCTCCCTCCCAGATTTCTTTATTTTATTCTCCCTCCCCTGTATGTGCATCTGTTTTGTTTCTTATTTCCACATGTGAGTGAATCATCATTGTCTTTCTCCGATTGCCTTATTTCACTTGGCATGATGCCCTCCAGTTCCATCCACGTGGTCACAGCCATTCATCTTTCCACAGGCACCTGGGCTCTTCCCATGCCTTAGCTATTGCAGACATGTCTGCGGTGCACACTAAGGTGCAGCTACCCCTTGGAATCTCTCAGTGTGCCTCCTTCGGATAAACACGGACTAGTGCTATGGCTGGTTCTCGCAGTACTTCTATCTTCCCACTCTTTGGGGAACTTCCACACTCTTCTTTCAGAGTGGCTGCCCCAGTAAACACATTCATGGCCAATCAGCTAGACCTCCAGGCTGCCTCCCCACCCTGAGGATCCTTTGTTTTATAGAATCTTGGTGGGTTTTCATGACTGACCATTTGGTCCACTTGATTTTCTCTTTCTGTGCTTGAAATTCTCCCACGTCCTAAGTCACCAAAAAAGAATGAGCCCAGGAGCCCTCGGCCTCCACCTACACCCCAAAAAACTGAGGACCAGCCCAGAAGCCGTGTCATTCCTGGGCTTACAAGCAACAAGACTGGATTCCCCCACACTTCCTGGTGGGGCTGCTCCAGGGTGCCCTGACATCCGAGTGGGAGGCACAAGGGTGGTTCCCCACAGGCCGAGGACATTTGGGAGGATGTGGCGCCGCCTGGGAGCTGCACCAGCACACTCACACGTGGGAAGCCCCGTGTGTTTGGGGCTGAGGACCCATGATGGGCAGACCCTTCCTCTTCTCTCCCATTCCCACCCAGTCCAGCTGCAGCCAACCCCGGCACCCTGTGCTCAGAACCCTGGCTCCCTCAGGACTGGCAGGGAAAACGCTGCCAGAGTTCCAGAAGGGCAGGCCCACAATGGTTCTCAATGGTTCTCAGATCCCAGGAACTGTGAGAGTCAGGTCACCAACCCCTTCTTGTTTCTCACTTGGGACAGGACAGCTGGGCTGGAGAGAAGATGCAGACAGGTTCTGTCCCAGAAAAGACCAGCAACTGACACCATGCAACATCTTGTGGGACCAAGATGGCCACTGGTGGGGGAGGGCAGGAGGCCAGAGGTGAGAGCTGCTTGCTGACTGGCTGGTCCTGCTGCCTGGTGATTGGCCACAGGAGCGAGACAACAGCTGAGTGCCACTTGGAGATTGGCCAGTAAGAGAGGGGTGGGGACAGCCATCTTGTAATTGGCCAGAGAATGAGGGACATGGACAGACCATTGGTGATTGGTCAGGAAATGTGGTGTGGGGACACTTGAATGGTGATTGGCCAGTAATAGATGAGCAGAGCCAGCCGACTTTTGATTGGCCAGGGAGTGAGGGGGCGGGGACAGCCAACTAGTGATTGGCCAGTGGGTGAAGGGCTGGGATAGATGCCTAGTGATTGGACATGGTATGAAGGGTGGGGAGAGATGTCTTTTGATTGGCCATTAAGACAAGGGCAGGGACAGCTGACTGGCAACTGACCAGGGAATGAAGGTCGGGGTCATCCTCCTGGTGATTGGCCAGTAAGATAGGAATTCTGACAGCTGACTGGTGATTGGCCAGAAAATGGGGGGAGGGGGATAGCCATTTTGTCATTGGCCAGTAAGACAGGTGCACGTACACCTCACTCTTGTTTGGCCAGGGAGTGAGGGGTGGGGTTAGCCGACTGATAATTTCCCAATGGGTGAAGGGCTGGGAGAGCCCACTGGTGATTGGCCACGGGACCTGTCATGACTTAGGGGCCATGGTGCAGGCATTTACAATGACCAGGTGCCCAGCATTCTATAGGGACAGTGAGGGTTCCATGTCGGCTCCCGTCCCCATGCCTTGGTACATGACAGTGCCTGCAGCAAGGACCAGCCCCCAACCTCCCTCAGACAGCCATGCATGCCAACCCACCTCCTTTCTCTAATCCACGGTTTGCACACTAGACATCCTGTTCAGCAACGGGGAACTTGTGGCCCACAGGGAGGGCCACACACTCCTCTGTGCCTATGCAGATGCTCCACAAAGCAAAAGTCACTTTCCAACCCCACTGCCCACCCTCTGACACCCACCTGCATCCTGGCTTTTCCTTGCTGTTCTCAAAGACCTCCTCTGCTTCTGGAACTCAGCATCTCTGCTTGGTCCAGGTGAGCTGGCAGGAAACCTCAGACAACAGTCCCCGTGCACCCCACCCAACGCGGAATTCAAAAATGTGAGCCCAAATGATGCAGACTGTGCACGGGCCTCAAAAACCTCCCAGTGCTTCCTGGAAACTCACCATGGGGGCACCACTTGCCTCCCTAGTAGTGCCCCCATTTCCAGACAAGGAAGAACTGTCCCCATGGATCCTTCCACCCCAATACATTCACTGACTCTGTAAGACACAGGGAAGGTCAGGACACAGAGCAGGAAGAACAAACCAAACCAGAAATGTGGCACATTTGACCCAGACATGAGAAATTTGAGGTTACTACTCAGACACAAATCCCCGTCTCCAGTAGAGGGTCAAAGTGTGGGATATCTGTGGAGGTAAAGGCTATTCCTTCTGATGGGGGCTTATTCCCAAATGTCAGAGGATTGTGGCTGGATGCCAAGACCCAGCTGGTGCTTGCAGCCATGTGGAGGGGATTACCCATGTTGGGTCACTGTGCCCAGGTGCTGGTGGTTCCATGGCCTGCAGGCCTCTATCCCAGGACTGACTTCAGACTGGTTTCACTGTAACATCACTGGGGGAGCATTTACCATTTTAGAAAGTCTCTCCTATGTGAGCAAATGATGCCAAGGCTAAAGACAAGAAGAAGATCAGCAGCTAGAAGAGTTGTCCATGGAATTAAAGCCACAGATAAAACTTTAAGAGAATTGGGTGGAAACCTCAAATTCATACAAACTTCTTTTATACAAGGAAGAAGAGTAATAAATAACCCTGCAAGAAAGAGTTTAAGCTAATGAATTGCTTCACAATGTTTGTGGGAGAACATCAAAGTTTCAAAGAATCTCCTTTGGGGGGTACCTGAGTGGCTCAGTCAGTTAAGTGGCTGCCTTAGGCTCAGATCCTCATATCAGGGTCCTGGTATCATGCCCTGGGTTGGGCTCCCTGCTCAGTTAAGAGCCTGCTTCTCCCTCGACCTCTGACTGCCACCTGCCTATTTGTGCTCTCCACCTCTCTTTCAAATAAATAGGTAAATAAAATCATTAAAAAATAAAAATTTAAAAATCTACTTTTTAATTTGGTATACAAGAAGGACAAGAATGGAAGACCTTGTCATAGAACTAGGGTTTTGAGTTGGACTTCCCTAATGGTTAGTGATGTGGAGCATTTTTTTCATGTATCTGTTAGTCATGTGTATGCTTTCGTTGGAGAAGTGTCTGTTCATCACTCTGCCCATTTTTTGACAGGATTACTATTATTTATTGGGGTATTGAGTGTGAGCAATTCTGTATAGAACTTGGATACTGGTCCTTTATCCATAATGCCATGTACAACCATCTTCTTCCATCCCATGGGTTGCCTCTTAGTTTTGCTATTTCCTTTACTGTGCAGAAGCTTTTTGTCTTGATGAAGTCCTAAAATTTCACTTTTGCTTTTGTTTCCCTTGCCTTTAGAGACATGCCTTGAAAGAAATCACTGTGTCCAATGTCTCATGGGTGACTGCCTGGATCCTCCTCTAGAGTTTGTAAGAATTTCTGCATCACATTGAAGTATTTCATCCATGTTGAGTTTATCCTTGTGTATGGTATAAGAGAGTGGTCCAGTGTCATCCCTCTGCCTATGACTTTCCAATTTGCCCAGCACCATTTATCAAAGTGACTGTCTTTTTTTTCCATTGGATATTTTTTCCTGCTTTTCCAAACATTAGTTGACCATAGAGATGAGGGTCAACTTCAGGGGTCTCTGTTCTGTTCCATTAAGCTATGGGACTGTTTTTGTGCCAATACCATACTATCTTGGTGATTAAAGGTCTTTAATATATCTTGAAGTTAGGCATTGTGATGCTCCCAGCTTTGGTGTTCTTTTTCAACAATCCCCTGGCAATTCAGGTTCTTTTCTGCTTCCACACAATTTTTGGGATTGTTTTAGCTCTCTGACAAAAGGTGATGATATTTTGATAGGGATGGCAATGGACGTGTAGGTTGCTCTGGACAACACAGACATTTTCACAATGTTCATTCTTCCAGTCCGTGAGCAAGTAATGTTTTTCCATCTCTTTGTGTCTTCTTCAATTTCCTTCATAAGTATTCTGTGGTTTATACAGTGGAGACTCTTTACCTCTTTGGTTAGGTATATTCCTACGTATCATATGGTATTTGGCGCTATTTTAAATGGAATCAACTGCTTAATTTCACTTTCTCCAGTCACATTGTTGACGTATAGAAAAGCAACTGATTTTTGTGCATTGATTTTGTACCATGCTGCATTGCTGAATTGCTGTGTGAGTTCAAGTAATTTAGGGGTGGAGTCTTTTGTGTTTTCCACATAAAGCATATTGTCATAAGCAAAGAGAGACAGTTTGGCTTCTTCGCTATTGTTGTCTGAATGCTGAGGCTAGGACTTCTGGTACTATGTTGAACAAAACTAGTGAGAGTGGCCATCCCTGTCATTATCCTGACCTTAATGAGAAAGCTCTCAGTTTTTCCCCATTGAGAATATTTGTTGTGGGCTTTTCATAAATGGCTTTTATGATATGGGATATGTTCCCTCTATCACTATATTTTATTTTATTTTTTACTTTTGTTTTTCAGTGTTCAGAATTCATTGTTAATGTACCACACCCAGTGCTCCATGCAATATGTGGCCTCCACAATACCCACCACCAGGCTCACCCAACCTCCCACTCCCCCTCAAAAACGCTCAGTTAATTCCTCAGAGTCCACAGTTTCTCATGGTTCATCTCCCCCTCCAATTTCCCCCAACTCCCTTCTTTCCATCTCCCCATGTCCTCCATGTTATTCCTTATGCTCCACAAGTAAGCAAAAGCATATGATAATTGACTCTCTCTGCTTGACTTACTTCACTCAGCATAATCTCTTCCATCCCCGTCCATGCTGATACAAAAGTTGGGTATTCATCCTTTCTGAATAGTATATATGGAATATATATATGGACCTGAATAGTATATATGGACCACATCTTCTTTATCCATTTGTCCGTTGAAGGACATCTTGGTTCTTTCCATGGTTTGGAGACTGTGTGCGTTGCTGCTATGAACATTGGTGTATAGATGGCCCTTCTTTTCACTACATCTGTATGTTTGGGATAATTACCCAGTAGTGCAATTGCAGGGTCATAGGGAAGCTCTATTTTTAAATTTTGAGGAGTTTTAATCAACCACTCAATCCTATTGGCTAGTATCTTGCAGTGTAATTTGGCATTTGAATTCATAAGGGTGATTGGTCTGTAATTCTTTGTGATGGGGTCTCTGTCTGCTTTTGGAATCAAGATAATTTGGGCCTCATGAACTGAGTTTGCATTCTTTCCCCCCATTTCGATTTTTTGGAAACAACTTCAGGAGAGTAAGTATAAGTTGTTCTTTAAATGTTTGGTAGAATTCCCCTGGGGAGCTATCTGGCCCTGGACTCTTGTTTTTTGGGGGAAGTTTTTGATTACTGCTTCAATTTCCTTCCTGGTTATGGGTCTGTTGAGATTGTCTCTCTCTCTTTGTTTCAGATTTAGTAGTTTATATGTTTATAGGAGTGCATCCATTTTTTTCCAGATGGCCTAACTTGTTGGCATATAGTTCCTGATAATATGTTCTAACAATTCTCTGTTTCATTTGCATTGGTCATGATCTCTCCCCTTTCTTTCCTGATTTTCTTAATTTGGGTCCTTTTTCTTTTCTTTTGGCTACATCTGGCCAGAGGTTTATCGATCTTTTAATTCATTCAGAGGACCAGCTTCTACTTTTGGTGATCTGCTCTGTTCTTCTTCTAGTTACTACTTCATTGATTTCTGCTCTGATCTTTATTCTTTCTCTTATACTGCTTGGTTTCAACTCCACTTGCTGTTCTTTAATTAGGTCCTTTAGGTGTAAGATTAGCTTGTGCATTTGGGATTTTTCTAATTGAAAGAGTCTTGGATGACTATGTAATGCCCTGTAAGGACCACCTTTTCTCTATCCCATAGGTTTTGAAATGATGTGTTTTCACTTTCATTAGTTTCAATGATTTTCTTAAGTTCTTTTTTGGTTTCCTGGTTTTCCTGGTTGACCCATCATGCTTTAGCAGGATGCTCCTTAACCTAGTAGTGTTTGAATTCCTTCCAAAATTCCTCTTCTGGTTGGGTTCTAGTCTCAAAGCATTATTGTCTGAATGAATGCAGGGTAAAATCTCAAACTTTTGGTATTGCTGAGGAACGGATTTGTGACACAGTATTCGATCTATTTTGGATAAAGTTCTACATGCAATTCAGAAGAATGGGTAATTTTTTTTGTTTTAGGATTAAATGTTCTCTTTATATCTTTGAAGTCCATATGTTCTAGGGTGTCATTCAAAACTTTTTCTTTTGGATCGATCTTCTGCTTGGATGCACTGTCCACTTCTCTGAGTGAAGTGTGGATTTTCCTAGTATAAATGTATGATCACAAGTATGTTTCTTTATTAATTGGCTGCTGCCATTTGGGGGGCATAGATATTTAAAATTGTTAGATCTTCTTGTTGGACAGAACTCTAAGTATGATATATTGTCTCTTGTCATCTCTTATTACAGTATTTGGTTTAAAACCTAATACGTATGATATGAAGATTGGTACTTCACCTTTCTTTTGAGATCCATTATTGTGGTGAGTGGTTCTTCATCCCCATACTTTGAGTCTGGAGGTATATTTTGGTCTAAAATGAGTCTCCTGTAGACAACATATGGATGAGACCTATGTGATATATCTTATCTTATGTGATATCCTGTGTCTTCTGCTTGAAGCATTGAGCCCATTAACATTCAAAGTAATTATTGAAAGGTATGAATTTGCTGCCATTGTATTGCCTGCAAAGTCCCTGTTTCTGTAGATTGTCTCTGTGACATTCTGGTGTATGTTACTCTTGGGGTCTCATTGCTTAAAGAATCTCTCTTAAGATTTCTTGCAGGGATGACTTGGTCATAACATATTCAGTTTTTGTCTGTCCTAGAAACTCTTTATCTCTCCTTCCATGCTGAAAGACAACCTACTGGATAGAGCAGTCCTGACTGTATGTTCTTCTCATTTAGTATCCTGGATACATCTTGCCAGCCTTTTTAGTCCGCCAGATTTCTGTGGACAGGTCTGGTGTTAATCCGATGTTCCTCCCTCCATGAGTAAAGACTCTCCTTGCCACAGCGATTTGCAAATTTCACTATTATATGTTGGGGTGCTGAAAATATTATAACTGGAAAGACTCCAACACATTTTCGGTTACATAAATATAGTAAAAGTTTATTATTACTAGACCTGTCTTATAGGAAATGTCAAAGGGAGACCTTCAGGTTGAAAAAAAATAATGTTGTAATATGGATTTGTAAACTTAACTTTAATCCCCTAAAGAAATTAGAAGACATGTGTCTGAGAATATTATTGGTCTGTACATGAAATGTAAAGAGTTAATTCATGATATTAGTATCTAAAATGAGGAAGAATTATGTATATTAATAGACTTTATATATGATTAAATTAAGGAAAAAACAGATGAATATAGGAGAAGGGGAAAAAAGAGAGAGAGGGAAGCAAATCATGAGTCTCTTAACTATAGGTGCGCCTGGGTGGCTCAGTGGGTTAAGCCTCTGCCTTCAGCTCAGGTCATGATCTCAGGGTCCTGGGATCAAGTCCAGCATCGGGCTCTTTGCTCAGCAGGGAGCCTGCTTCCCCCTTCTCTCTCTGCCTGCCTCTCTGCCTACTTGTGATCTCTATCAAATAAATAAAAATCTTAAAAAAAAAAGAGTCTCTTATTATAGTTAACAAACTGAGGGCTGATGGAGAAAAGTGAGTGGGGAATGGGCTAAATGGATAATGGGAATTAAGGCGGACACTTGTGATGGGCACTAGATGTTATATATAAGAGATGAATCACTAAATTCTACTCCTGAGACCAATATTACCCTATATACTAATGAACTAAAATTTAAATAAATACTTGGAACATATCAAAAAATTTAAGTAATAGTTCAAATTAAATTTTAAATCTTTAATATATAATATGTAATCCCCATTATAACCTTAAAGAAAATCTCTGTATATACAAAAGGAAATGAAAGGGAATTTGAGAATGCCACTACAAAGTAAGATCAATTACATACACACACAGACAAATCAGCGCTGGGGGAATAAGGAAACAAATAAACTATAAGACATGCAGAAAACAAATGGCAAAATATATTATGTATTCATCAGAAATTACTATAAATATAAGTGGATTAAGGACCCCAGTTCTGCCAAACATTGTCAGAATGGATATATATACTCCGTATAAGACATTCAATTTATATTTATAAAGGCTCAGTACCAAGAAAATGAAAGGTTGGGAAAAAATACATAATCCATGCAAAACATATACAGAAAAATATGGAGTTATATCAATATCCGACAAAGTGAACTTTAAGTCAGAACTTCTTAAGACATAAACAGACAATATGTATTAGGTATATATATATTTTTTAAGATTTTAGTTATTTATTTGATAGACAGCACAAGTAGTCAGAGAGGTAAGCAGGGAGAGAGGAGGAAGCAGGCTCCCCACTGTGCAGAGGGCCCAATGGAGGGCTCGATCCCAGGACCCTGGGATCATGACCTGAGCCAAAGGCAGAGGCTTTAACCCACTGGGCAACACAGGCGCCACTTATAGTTGAATTTGAACTAAGAATATATAACAATTATAAGCATATATGCACCAAATATCAAATTTCCAATATATGGAAAGCAAATATTGGAATATCTGAATGGAAAACTAGTTGGAGACTATTTTACAATAATAGTTGGAAACTTCAGTATTGCTCTTTCAATAATGGATTGAACAGATAGACAGTGGTTACATTCAAAAAGGAGGTAGGTCTTTTAGAATATTATAGACTAATCAGCCTTAACAGATATATACAAAACACTTCCCTAAACAAAATCTGAATTTGCAATATTCTTAATACATCTGGACCAGTCTCCAAGATTGAACATATGTTAGGCCAGGAGATAAGTTGTAATAAGCATTAAAATATTGAAACATATAAAAGATCTTTTCTGATAAAAAAGTAATGAAGCTTAGCAAAGAATAACAGAAGAAAAATTAGAACTCAATTATATGGACATTAAACAATACACTATTAAAAAATAAGAGGCTTAAGGAATCACAAAGGATATTTAAAAGAAACAACTTGAAGCATAGGCAAGCAGAAATAAAGATACTGAAACAGGGACGCCTGGGTGGCTCAATTGGTTGGGCGGCTGGCTGCCTTCCGCTCGGGTCATGATCCCAACGTCCTGGGATCGAGTCCCACATTGTGCTCCTTGCTCGGCAGGGAGTCTGCTTCTCCCTCTGCCTCTGCCTGCCACTCTGTCTGCCTGTGCTCGCTCTCTCTCTCTCTGACAAATAAATAAAATAAAAAGATACTGAAACATTTGAAGTCCAAATAAAACAGTGCGAAGGAAGAATTAATTGCAGTAAACATTTAAATTAAAAAATTTCTCAAATCAACAATAAAATGTTGTAACTTGATCAACTAGAAAAAGAAAAAAGTTAAATCTAAAGCTAATGAAAGGGAAGCAATAATAAAGATCAGAACAGAGATAACTAAAACTAATAATAGTATAGAAAAAGCTTGTCAAAGAAATACATCAAAACTAAAGCAGGATTCTTTGAAAGTTAACAAAACTTTAGCTATATTAACCAAGAAAAAAATAAAGGAATGAAACCTCAAAATATCAATATTAGCAGTGAGAGTGGGTACATTATTTTAAGTTTTATAAATACAAAAATTATGAATGCAATGTTAATAAACAGACATTAACATGTTGGATAACTAAGAACAAATGGACAAATTCCTAGAAACAACATACTACCAAGACCGAGTCATGAAGAAATATAAAATTTGAGTTCATCTATAACTAGTAAGGAGGTTGAATACATAATTAAAAACATTCAACTAGGAATGTCCTTGAACCAAATTACTTCACTGGTTTTTTCCAAGTTTACAAAAACAAATACAAAAAAAAAATTGACTTTGGGGTGCCTGGGTGGCTAAGTCAGTTAAACTTCTGCCTTAGGCTTAGGTCATGAAACCAGAATCCTGATAGTAAGCCCTGCATCTGGCTCCCTGCCCACGTAACCCTCTCCTGCTCCCTTTGCTTGTGCTTTCTGTCAAATAAATAAACACAATCATTTTTTTAAGTTAACTTACATGAAAATAAAAAAATGCAATGAAAATTTCTTTGCCTGTCACCAACTCTCCAGTGCATTAATATTTAGATCTGTGATAGCAAAGTGGGATGCTTTGTGACAATCAGTGAGTGTTTTCCAACTTTTTAGAAACAGTATCCCTGAGAAATCCAAGGATGACATGCATATGGATAAAAATATATGATGGTAACTATGCTGATTTTAGTGGGAGTGGTGATGATGGTAAAAAATGTCACAGCTACTGTGCATGGGTCATTCATGCCACTCAGATTTGACATTTCCAGTAAAATTTATGCCATTCAATTTTGTCTTTTTTGTTTATTCTTCAGATTTATTTAGGTATAATTGAGAAAAATTTTATATATTTAAGGAGCACAGCATCATTTAAGATATCTGCACTTTACAATAATCACTACAATCAAAGTGTATATCCACCAATTCACTTAGCTTGTGTGTGTGTGTGTGTGTGTGTGTGTGTGTCTGTCTGTCTGTCTGTATGTCTGTCTGTGTGTGTACGAATACTACCAACTGGTGAGTCTGTCTGTCTGTCTGTCTGTCTGTGTGTGTACGAATACTACCAACTGGTGAGATCTACAGTAACAGAAAATTCCAAATATACAATGTTGTTGATTATATATAAATTGCTGTAAATAGATCTTATTCAACATATATCGTTCAACATATATCCTAAAAAACTTAGCATTTGGCCCACATCTTCCCATTTCTCCCTGCCTTTAGTCACTGATAATTGCCATTCATTCTACTCTTTACTTCTAAAGATTGACTATTAGATTTCATATACAATTGTAATTATAAAGTGTTTGTCATTCTGTCTCTGGCTTATTTCACTTCTCTCAATGGCCTCCAGGTTCATTCATTCCACTGTTATTTCATTTTTCCACTCATTTGTGAATGCATATGTAAAATTAATTTCCATATTTTATCTATTGTGAGTCACACTGCAATAATAACTACGAGTGTAAAGTGTAGCTTCAAATTTGATTTCATATCATTTTATTTCCTTTGCATATATATCCAGAAGGGGGATTGTTGGAATATAGGATAGTTTTACTTTTAACTTTTTGAAGAATTTCTATACTATTTTCCATCATGGCTGTACTAATTTATATTCCTATCAGTAGTGCTCAAGTGTTGCCTTTTGTTCACATTCTCTCCAATACACATTATTTTTTTCAATTATTGATAACATCCATTTTAAGAAGTGTGAGATCGCATCTCATGATTCTGATCTGCTGTGCTTATGAGGTAAGGGCTCAGAGAGTGAATTCACTAATTCAAGTTTACATTTCTAGTAAGAAACTGCGAGCATGAGATTTAGCATTGGCTCCAAACGTCTGCAGCATGTTTTTCAATAAAGCAAAATAAACTTCACTTCCATCAGAATACAAACGCAAAGTATATACTGATAAATCAAATATCTCTCCATATATCAGTGTGTATGTCTGTCTATATGTATGTATGTGTGTGTATGTATGTATGTGTATACACTCACATATCCATATATGTTCATCAGGGGAAAAAAATGCTTTTGTACAGCAAAGGAAACCATCAACAAAACTACATGGCACTCTATGGAATGGGAGAAGATATTTTCAAATGACATATCTCATAAAGGGTTAGTATCCACAATCTATAAAGAACTTATAAAACTCAACAGTCCCCCCAAAATAATCTAGGTGAGAAATGGGCAGAGGACATGAACAGACATTTTTCCTAAGAAGACATCCAGATGTCTTAAGACCCACGAAAAGATACTCAATATCACTCATTAGCAGGGAAATATAAATGAAAACCACAATGAGATACTATGTCACACCTGTCAGAATGGCAAAAACAAATGACATAATAAACAACAGATGTTGGCAAGGATGCAGAGAAAAAGGAACCATCTTACTCTGTTGGTATGAATGCAAAGTGGTTTTTCCACTCTGGAGAATAGTACAAAGTTTCCTCAGACAGTTAAAAATAGGACTACCCTGCAACCCAAAAATTGTACTACTAGGTATTTACCCAGGGATACAAAAATGCACATTCAAAGGTGTCCATGTACCCTGATGTTTATAGCAGCATTATCGACAATAGCCAAATTATGGAGAAAGCCCCAATATCCTTCAACTGATGAATCGATAAGGAAGATGTGTTGTATATGTCCACAATATAATGTTACTCAGCCATCAAGAAATCAAATCAAATCATGCCACTTGCAGCAATGTGCATGTAGCTAGAATGCATTATGCAAAGTAAAATAGAAAGACAAATACATAGGATCTCATTCATAATTTGAATTTAAGATAGAAAAGAGATGAATACAGGGACAGGAGTTTAAAAAAGAGAGAGAGACTCTTAACTATAGAGAACATACTGAGGGTTTCTGGAGAGGAGGTGGACAGGACATGTGCTAAGTGTATAATGGGGTATTAGGAGGGTGCTTGTTGGGATGAGCACTGGGTGTAAAATATAATGGATGAATTAATAAATTCTACTCTTGGGGCGCCTGGGTGGCTCAGTGGGTTAAAGCCTCTGCCTTCGGCTCAGGTCATGATCCGGGGGTCCTGGGATCGAGCCCGCATTGGGCTCTGCTCGGCAGGGAGCCTACTTCCTCCTCTCTCTCTGTCTGCCTCTTCACCTACTTGTGGTATCTCTCGCTGTTAAATAAATAAATAAACTCTTTAAAAATAAATAAATTCTACTCTTAAAACCAATATTATACTATATGTTAAGTAACTAGAATTTCAATAAAAACTTGAGAAAGAAAAATGAATTGCAGTGCTTCCTAACAATGAGCATGGAATTATCTTTCCACTTCTTTGCATTTTCTTCAATTTCATTCATCTGTGTTTTGTAGTTTTCAGAGTACAGGTATTTCACCCTGTCAGTTAAGGTTATTCCTGTTTGTATCATAGTTTTTGGTGCTATTCTAAATAGTTGTGTGCTTCGCGAACTCTGCTCTTTTGTTTTGGCTGATCCATCCTTCCCACCAGTCATCCAGAGGAGCTCCTTGTCTGCTGTGGGCAGTGTTTGTTACTGAGCCTGAATGTGGTGAGTTGTTTTGTTTTGAAGGTTTTTGTTTTTGTTTTTGTTTTTTTTTTATTTGATTTGACAGAGAGTGAGAGATCACAAGTAGACAGAGCAGCAGGCAGAGAGAGAGGGGGAAGCAGGCTCCCTGCTGAGCAGAGAGCTGGATGTGGGGTCAATCCCAGGACTCTTGAGATCATGACCTGAGCTGAGCTGATCATGACCAGAGACTCAACCCACCGAGCCACCCAGGTACCCCTGAATGTGGTGAGTTTTAACTAGGTGTGCTCTTGTCCACTTGTGAGATGAGAACTGAAACCACTTCTTTAAAAAACTGAGGACCTGAGGAGCTCTCTTGTAAAGAAACATGGTGTGGGGCAGGGCCATGTGCTTGTTTTCTGCTTGAGGGGCAATGATGCTGGAACTGAGAAAAGCATGACAGAGATGGGCAGCAACGTAGAACACAAGGGTATGGAGCTTGGTGTAAGCAAGTTAGGCAGCCTGTTTTGGGGCTGCACTGCTTCCTGCTGGTGCTCTCTGTTGATATGGGAGTGGTGTCAGCTGTCTCCTTTGTTCCTGGAGAGTCATCTCTGTGAATGTTGCCTCTCAGTCTGTTTGTCCTAGGCTGTTTGCCTTCCTTCCTTCGAGGGGCAGCCCAGTGCTCTCAAGGCTCCATCCCAGCCAAGACCACTGACGTTTAAAACTCCAGGCAGTACGTCTCCCTGGTTAAAAGAAATCAAGATATTCAGTCTGTCTCATTTTGTAAGCCAGACCCGTGGGGATAATATTTCTATGAGTTATCCTGTGAGTCCTCTCTCACCTTTTTTTATGATCATAGGTCCTGCTCCTCCCTTTCAGCCAGGATCCACTTCTCCACCAAACACCGTCTGATGTTTCTTCTGTCCTTTCAGACATGGAGTTTGTTTTCTCAGTCCTTGGATCTATTTCTGGGGTATTTATGATGATTTTATAGTTATCTTTTTGTTTCCCTGGGAAACTGGCACCTTGTCTTATCTTTTTCTTTTGCTCTTTTCACAGTTTGCTGGCTTTCTTCAGTGAATTCATTTTCTTTATATTTGGCATATCGATTATTGTCTTTTATATGTGGTTACCATTTTTTTTTCTCTAACTTGTTCAGCATATAACAGTCCATATGAAGGTGAGGTAATGCAGGTAAATACATTTTTACTTCCATTCCACTTACAGGTTAGTTGTATGGGGTCATGTTTTATATCCTTTAATTTTCTGTGACTGCTGACTGATATTTTGAAATACACTTATTTTTTCATGTCTTTGTGCTTTCTGATTTTCTCACTTTTAATTACACTTTTTCATTCCCATTCAGTAGGTTCCCATGAACTATTCTGGTAGGGTTATTTCAGGGGTCACTGATTCCTTTAAATTTGCATGTCTGGGAACTATTTATCTCTCCTTATAATCTCAGTGATACCCTTCATGGTTACAGTAATCTTGGCTATATATTTCCTCCTTTCTGCTCTTTGAATATATTGGGCCATTCCCCTCTGGACAATTTTTCTGCTGAAATATTAGCTGATAGCCCGATGCGGTGTCTCCTGTATGTAACTGCTTTCTTTCTTCTTACTGCTATTTATTTATTTATTTGTTCTACTTATTTATGGTTTGCTTCAAATTTTTGCCTAAATTTTAGTTGGTTAATGTACAATGTAATATCGATTTCATTAATATGATTTAGTGCATCATCACTTACATATACAACACCCAGTGCTTATTGTGTTTAAAGTTCTCTATCACTACTTTTTGACATTTTAATTAATTATGAATTATTTTTTAGTATTTTTCCCATTTTAATACATATATCTTAAAGTGGACTTTTTGCAGATGATTTTGTTGGATGCTTTCTGTGTCTCCTGCATCTGGATTTGTTTCCTTCCCCTTATTTTGGAAATTGTTACCCATTATTTCATCAAATACATTTTCTGCCACTTCTTTATGTTCTTCTGAGTTCCCCAAAATGAAGACGTTATTACACTTTATATTGCTGAGATCCCTAAGTCTATTCTTTTTTTTTAAGATTTTATTTATTTATTTGACATACAGAGATCACAAGTAGGCAGAGAGGCAGGCAGAGAGAGAGAAGGGGAAGCAGGCTCCCGGCTGAGCAGAGAGCCCGATGTGGGGCTGGATCCCAGGACCCTGGGATCATGACCTGAGCCGAAGGCAGACGCTTAACCCACTGACAGAGAGAGAGAGGGCAAGCAGGGGAGGGACAAAAGGAGGAAGAAGGAGAGAAGCAGATTCCTCACTGAGCAGGGAACCCAACTTGGAGCTTGATCCCAGGACTCTGAGATTAGGACCTGAGATGAAATCAAGATTTGAATG